>NC_137833.1:65351146-65473646 GCF_963921795.1 Nannobrachium achirus | reverse complement strand
TACATACATACATACATACATACATACATACATACATACATACATACATACATACATTCCCAGCCATTCCAGGTCTCTTCAAAAATCACAGTCACCTACATACAGTACATCAGGGGTTTTCAAAGTGGGTGACGGGGCACCCTGGGGTGCCGTGACAGCAGTCCAGGGGTGCCGTGAGATCATTTGATAATATTTGGAATTTATTTGGACACTTGAAAAATTATTATTTAGTATAATTTTAAACTTGAAGTACAAAGTTAGTTTCAGTCAGTTCTGACCAAAATGGCTATTATCTCAAAGTTTTCCTCGCAATATAATCACTAAAATATCGTCACTGTCAGGCAGAAACCTTGTATCTCCAAGTTTCAAATGTGTACGTCTTTTGCCATGCTTCATCATACAAGACCGTCACACAAAACTAGTGAAAACAGCCGATCTACCGGTACTTCTAGATCTGCTGTTTTCACTAGTTTAGTACATTTTATAGATGATAAATACAAAACGAACGGTTTTGGACATACAAGGTTTCCACCCGACAATGACGATATGCTACAAATATAAGGTGCTGGGAGTGAAAATTATAATGTAGGGGTGCCTCGGATTTAAAAAAAATATTTATGGGGTGCCCTGAGACAAAAAAGTTTGGGAACCCCTGCAGTATACATACCAAACCCAAAACAGTTGCGTGCTCTGCTTGCGCAAGTAATAACTAGACAGATACAATTGACTCTAATGGGGAAGGGTTACATCAGATGATGGGAAAAATAGACAAGACTATATAGTCTGGTTGCCCCGCATAATAACAACTGCATTAACCCAAAGGCCTGCATAGAGTTTGTCTAGGCACATGGACTAGTTGTAATTGTATTGTGATCCTCATATCATGGCATCATGCTGTTCTGTTCTCCTTTCATTTCCTTGTCTCGTGTCACGTGATCAAATGAAATATTTAGACTATTTATGTAACCCAGCTTGGGTCTGCTTTGTCTCCACACACCTCCCTCCAAACCCCGTCTGTCTGTCTGTCTGTCTCTGTCTCTGTCTCTGTCTCTGTGTCTCTCTCTCTCTCTCTCTCTCTCTCTCTCTCTCTCTCTCTCTCTCTCTCTCTCTCTCTCTCTCTCTCTCTCTCTCTCTCGGTACATGATATTGTACCGAGCAGTAATCTATGTTGAATAGTGCACATCTCCAGGCGTTCTGCTCGCTTACATAAGGGGCTTTAGACTGCTATAGATTACAGATGGGCGAGAGAGGTAGGGATAGGAATAGGGAGAGGCTGAGAGACAGAGAGAAAGAAAGAGAGAGGATGAGAGAGCTACACAAAGGCTGTAAAGAGTCCTAGACAATTCACCCTCCTGGCCCCCGAACTGTGGAATAAACTCCCTGTCGCACTTAGAACTACAGTACAGACTCACTCCCTAGCTTCCATTAGAACTACAGACTCACTCCCTAGCTTCCATTAGAACTACAGACTCACTACCTAGCTTCCATTAGAACTACAGACTCACTCCCTAGCTTCCATTAGAACTACAGACTCACTACCTAGCTTCCATTAGAATTACAGACTCACTCCATAGCTTCCATTAGAACTACAGACTCACTCCCTAGCTTCCATTAGAACAACAGACTCACTCCCTAGCTTCCATTAGAACTACAGACTCACTCCCTAGCTTCCATTAGAACTACAGACTCACTCCCTAGCTTCCATTAGAACTACAGACTCACTCCCTAGCTTCCATTAGAACTACAGACTCACTCCCTAGCTTCCATTAGAACTACAGACTCACTCCCCAGCTTCCATTAGAACAACAGACTCACTCCATAGCTTCCATTAGAACTACAGACTCACTCCCTAGCTTCCATTAGAACTACAGAATCACTCCCTAGCTTCCACCGTGGACTGAAGACTCACCTCTTCAGACTCCACCTAAACCCATGGCACTTAGCGTAGCACTTAACATAGCACTTACCGCAGCACAATCAAACATTTGAAATTTTACCCGATTCTATAAGTGTCTTCTAAATCCTTCTAAGGTTTTTTGAAAAAACACACTTTTCTACGTCAGTGGTTCTCAAACTCTTTCAAGTCAAGGACCCCTAGAATTATATGTATTTGGTCGCCGACCCCCTGTCTCAAAATATTTTTTATCAGGGACCCCCCAGAAGGAAATATTTGAGTTACAAATGTTCACTTTAAAAATGAGATATTCAAAGATTTGCACACATTTTCATGACTTTTAAAAAATAGCAGATCTACAAGCTTGCAGCGCTGTGAGCTTGTATATCTGCTATTTTTCAAAAGTTAAAGCAGGGGTTTTCAACAGGGGGTCCGGGACCCCTAGGGGGTCCTCAGAGTTACTACAGGGGGTCCTCCAAATCTTTGAGTGATAGAATCTTTTTCTTTTTTTTCTTTTTTTTCTTTTAACTACTTGAACCCTAGCGTCCATATTCTGAGAACTTTAGCCAAAAATAGCCGATCTACAAGCTCAGAGTGCAAGGCGTTGTGAGCCTGTAGATCTTCTATTTTTGGCAAAGAGCTTTGGTGTAGAGGGGAAAAAGAGCAGACTAAGTACCGATTGAAAGGTAAAGTTTATTAAGTATTGACGGTTCAAGTGGTTAAATACTGTATCTGAAAACACGTTGACATGAATCCAAAATACACTGATGATTGTGCTGTTAAACAATGAAACTATATAGAATTCTAAGATAAGGTAGTGGGGGCAGAGCCCTGCACGGGTCCAATTTTGACAACCCGCGCCCGCCCGTCCCGTCAGTCATTAATCAGATCCGTGGACCGCCCGCTACCCGTCATTATTAAAAAATCAAAACCAGACCCGCCCCGCCCGTCAAAAAATGGACCCGTCGCCCGCCCCGCTACCCGTGATTACATGCATTAAAGTAAATAGCCTACAGCCGTGCGTGCGTTCTTTCAATGGCATCGCACTCCATTTTCACTCATAGTTGATCCCCCAGCGAATCCTACTGCACGCCGTCGGAAAATGCTGTTATTAAGCCTATTATTTATAGGTCTATTATATTTGGATAAAGTAGAACAACCTTTAAAACCAATCATACTAATTTAAAATTGTATCATGATCTGACACTGTCGCGATAGCTTGTTGCTGCTGCTGCTTTCTGCCTCCGCTGCTTTGTGCAGTTGTATTTGTCATACGACGGTGTCGCGCATTGAAAATATCAGAGCTACAAGCTCACAACATGTCGGAACTTGCAGCTTTGTGAGCTTGCATGTCTGCTATGCTCGACACGCACCGTCATACGGCGAAGCACATATCCAGCTTTTCACAGATGAAGGGAACGCCACTCGCTGTCTGTCTGTCTTGGTTCTCTCATGATAAACAGCCCGAGGTAATCTAAACCAAACCGGACCCATGATGTGACGATAATAAAGGAACTCCTAATAGTCGTGGAATCACGTGGATATTATACAATCATGCACCTTTCAACTACATCGCGCGCTAGGCAAGCAGATCACTCGCGGCCACTTTATTCAGTTGTGTGTCGGTGTTCTCCTCACTGTGAGTGTGTGCGCTCCTGTGTGCGCATGCCGCTGCTCCATGTGTGTGACTTGACGTTTAGGTGGAAACAGTGCTGTATGCATGCCGTGGTTCTGTCCTGCTGCTCGCTGTGTGCGCTCTTGTGACGTTGTTTTAGGCAGAAACAGTTGTCTGATTTTCACAGTAAAATGTCACCCGCCTGTGTTTAGTCGCGCACCGCCCGTCCCCGTACCCGCAAATTTATAGTTGAATATATTCCGCCCGTACCCGCCCGTCAAACATGGGTACCCGTCGGGTACCCACGGGTACCCCACCCGTTGCAGGGCTCTGAGTGGGGGTCCCTGCTTCATCTCTCTCTCAACTAAGGGGTCCTTGGCCTGAAAACGTTGAAGACCCCTGCATTAAATAATTCTAGGCCTAAATGGCTTAAGGGAGGCCCTACTAGCTGGCAACTCTATTATGACTCAACGCTAACGCGCTTAACTCCACCGGAGGAATGTCGCTCTCAGCTCTGCAGCTCTCTGCTTGTTACATCCATCAATAATTCATGTTGTGCTCATGAATACTGCAGAGGTTTTATACCGCTCCCTATCATTTATTCAGGCGTCATACCAACTACGTAACCTCAACGCTTTGAGTGTCTGGCACCGCGCCACGCTGGAGTACTTTGTAGACTGTCTGCATGTGTAATGCTGTTTCACACACACATGCAGTGTACTCTACTGTACGTACAGTTTGTAAATCTGTCACAATTATTACATACTCGTCTAATCGCAATTATTTAACATAATCGCAATTATTTAACATAACCGCAATTATTTATCGTTTCCATGTTGAAAAATGTTCATATATTTTCAAACATTATGTATGTATGTATGCATGTATGTATGTACAGTATGTATGCATGTATGTATGTATGTATGTATGTATGCATGTATGTACAGTATGTATGCATGTATGTGTGTACAGTATCTATGTATGTGCACACACACACATGCACGCACGCATGCATGTGTGTGTGTCACTGTAAAAGAGCGACAATGCCTGGGTCAGCCCAGTGTGTGTGTATAAATATGTTGGGAGCACTGTGGCTCTGGGTGGGCTGTGGGCTGTAAAACTAGGACACACGCTGACAGACACGTGACCCTCATCTCCTAATAATCATAATGATTGTTTCACTGCTGCTGGCCTGTGGACGAGGAGAGAGGATTAGACTGAGACCAGCTCACTTCAACAGTACGCCACATGGTGGATTAAAGCAGTGCTTCTCAACCTTTTCAGGCCGTGACCCCACGATAATCACATTTTAACTGGGGACCCCCCCTGAGCCAATCTGCCCACAACGCCTCGCGTTGCGAGGCATTGTGAGCATGTAGATCTGCTATTTTCACAATGTATGCCTCTTAATATTTGACAATTTGGCCAATGTTTAACTTGTCATTTTAGAGGCACTAAAAAGTCCTTGAATTGTCACCTTAGAAATGTGCAGATACCCTCTATACACTAATGTGCAGATACCCTCTATACACTTAATGTGCAGATACCCTCTATACACTCTCTATAGATACCCTCTATACAGATACCCTCTATACCCTCTATACACAGATACCCTCTATACACTTAATGTGCAGATACCCTCTATACACTCTCTATAGATACCCTCTATACAGATACCCTCTATACAGATACCCTCTATACACTAATGTGCAGATACCCTCTATACACTTAATGTGCAGATACCCTCTATACACTCTCTATAGATACCCTCTATACAGATACCCTCTATACACTAATGTGCAGATACCCTCTATACACTTAATGTGCAGATACCCTCTATACACTTAGATACCCTCTATACACTTGAGTGAGAAAACAATGTTGCACATTAAGCTAATCCTCTGGGGACCCACCAAAATAATTTGGGGACCCCCCTGGGGTCAGCCGATCTACAAGCCGATCTACAAGCACAAGCCGATCTACAAGCACACAACGCCTTGCATCGCGAGGCGTTGTGTGCTTGTAGATCTGCTGTTTTCACTAGTTTAGTACATTTTATAGATGATACATACAAAACGAACGGTTTTGGACATACAAGGTTTCCACCCGACAACGACGGTATGCTATAAATATAAGGTGCTGGGAGTGAAAATTATAACGTTGGGGTGCCTCGGATTAAAAAAATATTGATGGGGTGGCCTGAGACAAAACATGTTTGGGAACCCCTGCTCTAGATAAACAATCCAGATCATAAATAGGAAAATGCAAAAAGCCCATTGAGTTCAATGGAGGAGTGGTTCAAGCTTGAGGATTGGTCGAGCTTCACATGACATTTTGGCTTTCCAGCCTTTAAATAGGCAACCATACTCGCAATTTCCCAGAATTGCATCTTTCTAGAGACCGTTGATGATGGTGATGTCATCCCCCCGCTCATGACGCCACTCTGTGTTACTTCAAGGGTTTCCCCATTGTGGCCTCGTGGTTAGAGTATCCGCCCTGAAACCGAGAGGTCGTGGTTCGATTCCCAGGCGGGTCATACCCAGGGGCATAGTTCTGCCGATTTAAAATGACTCCAATACGGAAGTAAAACTTCCTATGATTGGCCGCTAGTTGCGCTATTTCCCCCCCCCCCCCGCCCCCCCGGCCGATCGCAAAAAGAATTGTTCTCCATTGGATCCCATTCATTTTCCCCTTTCGTGTTCTAACCTTAATTAACATTTTCATGAATACTTTATGGTTCCTATCGCTAGTTAAAAATTGCCTTTCAATCACCATCATATGCGTTTTGTCGAAATTTGGTCCAATTTATTTTAAAATAAATGATAAAGTTGTGGGGGGCGTGGCCAACTAAACTGATACCAGCCGGCTGTGTTCTTCTTCGTGTGCTGTATTTCGGGAGGCTCCGACCACATTCTCCCATGTATCCCTGCGGTTGCACATGACCGTTGGCACCCAATAGCCTCCTTTGGTGCCTTTACAATCTATGATGGCAACACCCATGCCAAGGACCCATATTGTGTCATTTGCGCTGCATAGAAACCAATGGCCTCGCTTTGTCCATATATTTTATACAGTCTATGGTCATACCAAAGACCAGCTTCAAGGTTTGGATTGGGGGGTTTAGATCTACAAAAAAATGTTTCCCAAGCGCGGCACGGCTGTGGCTCACCGCTCAAAGAGATGGCTCAAATGCAGAGAACAAATTTCGCATACAGCAACATTGTATGCTGCATGCATCGATATCCATTTTTGTACCCCCTAATATCTACGTATCTGCATTGGCCCCAAAGATACTGTATCGTACTTACTCTATTCAGAGTGAGCTGATAGCACATGCCATCCCTTACACACACACACACACACGCAGGAACTCACACGTGCGTTCGTGTGTCAGAGCTCCGGTATAAAAGGCTTTAGCTGAATGAACAGTTACATAATAAAAGCATGTTCAATAATTCAAGAGGGGTTTCATTCACCAAGCGAGCATGTCGTCTTCTGTCGTCACCGTTGGTTGTCTTCTGTCCAAACTATTTCTCTAAATGTCATGTGGTCAGATGGGTCACGCATGCTTTAGAGATTTTCAAGTGGGCATATTTGATAACTTATGAAACGGGACTTTCTGCATAATGAGATTGCTTCTACTTTTGGTACTTTTAAGCATAATTTTGATGCCAATACTTCTGTGCTTTTACTCAAGTAAATTTGGATTACTGGACTTTTTCTTGTAACATTGTGTTCCTACATTGCAGGATTGATACTTTTACTTAAAGATTCCCTGACACGCCCCGAAATAATCATAGTATTATTATACAGTAGGTCACGTGCTCTCTCTGAAAACAGTCTGAAACTGCACACGACCTACAGTATGTATCGGCCCTCGTGAAAATGTATTTTATTGCGACCGTCAGGGAGCAGTTTACTATGAAAACCTCCACCGGCCGTCCGTCGGTCGGTCGGTCGGTCGGTCGGTCGGTCGGTCGGTCGGTCACACGTCACACGTCACACCTTTGCCCTGCTCATATCTCCGCATCAGTATATAGGGCTTGTTTGTTTATTGTATGACATCACGCCACATCATCAGCTGTGGACTCTGTGATGTCATCGTATCGCATCAGTATATAGGGCTTGTTTGTTTATTGTATGACATCACGCCACATCATCAGCTGTGGACTCTGTGATGTCATCGTATCTCCATATATGGCCATCTCCGTATATGGAGATATAAGTCGTCCATGCCCAAGTATGGGCTGGTGAGGTCAGACTTTGTGTGATGCGTAGGTTATCTCCATATATGGAGATTCAACATTCCAGGCAATGCTCTCTTCCCTGGTGAGAATTGCCCCTTTATATAGGGCTTGTTTGTGTATTGTATGACATCACGCCACATCATCAGCTGTGTGTGGACTCTGTGATGTCATCGTATCTCCATATATGGCCATCTCCGTATATGGAGATATAAGTCGTCCATGCCCAAGTATGGGCTGGTGAGGTCAGACTTTGTGTGATGCGTAGGTTATCTCCATATATGGAGATTCAACATTCCAGGTGTAACTATGGCTACCCGTATGACGTGAGAGGTGGAGGTGGAGGTTGTGATATTTGTGGAGATAAGCGACCAACGGTCGCTTATCTCCCGATTAGGGAGTCTTACTGGTTTATAAATCTGTGTATATACAAATAAATATTTCCACACAAATCTGGTTGTTACATCAAAATTGTTCATGTGAAAATGTCTGTTTATGCTTATTTATTTAAATGGCAAAAACACTAAAAATGTTCCCCTCTGGGTCTCCAGCGAAAGGGCAGGCTCTCCCCACCTAGCAGCCCTCTCGAAAAACACAAAATTTGAGTTACAAAATTAATGTATACATAGAGTATATTCAAAGATTTGCACAAATCTTCAAGACCTTTCAAAAATAGCAGATCTACAAGCTCAAGCTTGTAGATTTTTCAATAGCATTAGTATGAAATAATTCAAGGTCTTAACCCATTTAGGCCTAGAATTATTGAATGCTTTAACCATTGAAAAATAGCAGATATACAAGCTCACAGCGCGGCACTCGGTGCCGCGCTGTGAGCTTGTAGATCTGCTATTTTTGAAAAAGTCGTGAAAATGTGTGCAAATCTTTGAATATATGTATTTTCAAAGCGAACGTTTGTAACTAAAATTTTGCTTCTGGGGGGTCCCTGGAACTAGATATTTTGAGATGGGAGTCCGAGTCCGTGGCCAAATACATATCATTTTGGGGGTCCTTCACATGAAAAGGTTTGAGAACCACTGACATAGTAGTCTCTCAAGAACAGACTAACTGAGCTCCGGTTAAGTGAAAAGGACCTTTTCTTTGACGATGGCTGGCCAGATTGCTGAGATAGAAACATAGGTTTTTCCAAAAAACCTTAGAAGGATTCAAAAGACACTTATAGAATCGGGTAAAAAGTCAAACTTTCAAGATTTTTCAAAAATAGCAGATCTACAAGCTCGCAGCACGTGCTGTGAGCTTGTATATCCGCTATTTTTTCAATAGTTAAAGCAGTCAATAATCCTAGGCCTATTAACACTCGGGTGACTGAAAAAAAAATCACTTCCACTCTGACTGCATTTATCAGTCAAATTGACAGGTAAATTATCTCCCTTTTGGCCCAGGAGAGCAACACCTCCTCCCCTGCTGCCAGCGGGGGTTCTATTGTCTTCCAAATGTGAATTAGCATTTCAATTGACCTCTCAAATGGGGAGCGCTAAAGGTGTGAAATTCTCTCCTTGTTTCTGGGAGGGGGAGGAATGGGTGAGACCTGTCTTTATGACCGATAACTAACAGTCAGAGTGGTATAATGGTATATTATTTCATACTTAGGAAACGTTTCAGAAGGGGGGAAAAAACGAGAACATATGTCTTGAGTATTTAGGAAAAGTCATGGAAGGGGACATTTCTGAGACCTTCACGCAGACGCGGATCTAGCCCTGAGCAGCAGGGGGAGCTACAGGGAGCTTTTGCCGCGGGCGCGCGCACATCACCGCAGTTTTATTAATTTATTTTTAAAGGTTTGCAGTCATTTTGCCCTATTCACCAGCAGTCTCCCAGTCCCCACCCACCCCTTAGGTTAAGCAAAACAACTGATGATTTAAGTAACATTTGTCTCAGCAGACAACTTTTGACATCAAGAAAAGAGTTAGGCATAGGCAAGCTGCAGCAGCAGTCAAGTGTACTCACCATCCAGAAGAATTAGATTCCAAAACCAGTTGACAACAATCAACAGCAGAGTAGCATATTTTATCCTGTTTATCCATTTGTCCCAGTTTTTGGAAAAAGATTGATGAAAAGCCCCTCTCTCTTATATGCAACTTTGGGAAAGTTGTAAAGGCTTTGGTGGTGATCTTGTACAGTTTCCATAACATCTCCTCATAAAGAACTTCAATCGAGTGTATAATGTTTGTTTTATATGGGTTGTTAGTTGTCCTGCGTGCCTTCCATAATTCCCATGGGCCATGGGTTAACAGTGCGCATTGCAAGATGACGCTGAAATGGACTGCTGTCTTCTCTCTCCCCCCAGCGCCCCCGTTCGCAAATTAATGTGTAGGCTAAACTGTTCTGATAATACAACTTGTTTTGGCTGTCCATTCATCATGTATAACTTAAACTGCGCGCTCGTATTCCAAACCAATGCAGCTTAACAACATAACAAACCGACAACTAGGGCCAACCCAGCAACAACTATCGTTTCCTGTCTTACTTTCACAATAAAGTGTCTCCCGCTTACCTCCCAATGCAGCTTATTTCACGCAGGTTATTATTAACAGGAAAAAGTGTAGCTTAACCTGTGTGTTTTTGTGCAACCAAACGTGCATGGGAGAGAGAGTGATGAGGGTGAGAGAGAGAGAGAGAGACATTGAGAAACAGAGAGAGAGAGAACTGCCGTTGTTTAGGAGTAGTACTGCACTTGGGTATCACACTTTTCTCCGTCTGACCGTCTCTCTCCCGATTTTGCTAGCCCCGAAAACTACCGGTGCTAGTCCGGAAACTAGTGGTGATTTAGCAGCAAAAGCCACCGCGTAACTCCGGCACTGCCTTCACGGGGAGAGTTATTGCACTTTGCGATCTCAAACTCGGTCAAAATGACCTGTTAGTCACCCGTGTGTTAACCCATTTAGAACGGGTACACATTTTGTGTTTCATTATTTTATGCTTTAACTATTGAAAAATAGCAGATATACAAGCTCACAGCGCCGCGCTGCGAGCTCGTAGATCTGCCATTTTTGAAAAATCGTGAAAATTCGAATTTTGACCCGATTCTATAAGTGTCTTTTGAATCCTTCTAAGATTTTTTTGAAAAACCCTATGTTTCTATGTCAGCAATCTGGCCAGCCATCGTCAAAGAAAAGGTCCTTTTCACTTAACTGGAGCTCAGTTAGTCTGTTCTTGAGAGACTACTATGTCAGTGGTGCTCAAACCTTTTCATGTGAAGGACCCCCAAAATGATATTTATTTGGCCACGGACCCCCATTTCAAAATATCTAGTTCCAGGGACCACCCAGAAGCAACATTTGATAATATATATCATATATTCAAAGATTTGCACACATTTTCACGACTTTTTCAAAAATAGCAGATCTACAAGCTCGCAGCGCGGCACTCGGTGCCGCGCTGTGAGCTTGTATATCTGCTATTTTTCACTGGTTAAATCAGTCAACAAGTCTAGGCCTAAATGGGTTAATGGGCTCTAGTCTAGGACGGGGTCAAGGAGAAAAACGTTCAGATGTTCAAACTCGATTCTCTTATTGGCCGAGGTCTGCATTCTGACAGTCATGCGTGTGTTGCATGAGGGCATGGTCACAGCAGTGGGAGCATGTGAGAATGGTATGGAGCTGTGACTTGTCTCTGTTCAGTCCAGCACAAATAATGCCTGCCGGCTGGAATTCCTTATGGTCACCCTATTGTTATGTCTGTTATGATTACACACACACACACACATGCATGCACTCGCACGCACGCACGCACGCACGCACGCACGCACGCACGCACGCACGCACGCATGCACACACACACACACACACACTATGTTCTGAATTTCACGCTTGCAGGAGCACTTACTTTCACACACTTTATTTGGCTACTACACACACGTTGTCATTAGCACACCCTGCTAGTTCAAACCAGCTTTATGGACTAGTTACACACACGTGCACGCACGCACACGAGCACACACGCACACACACACACACACACACACACACACACACACACACACACACACACACACACACACACACACACACACACACACACACACACACACACACACACACACATTTTAACCATTTATTTATGTCCACGCAAAGGAGATGCATAGGACACAAATATTAGGTGCAGTAGAGTTACATTTACAAAATCATGTCATATGTCCTCATGATACAATAGCAAGGCACTTTGTACTCTACGGGTATAAGTAACAGCGTCTCCGCCATATGTGGCGGCTGCCGATTATAGCGGAGACAGAACAATACTTTGCCAGCCTTTTTGCCTCTTTTTTAGGCATCCCAAGTTGTTGTAACCCTCTAACAACCAGCCTGTGGGTATGTCCTAGGCTGCCAAATATAAAAACAAATAGTCTGCACCTGTACCCCAGCTCTGAGATCGTATGTAGGAGAGGTTGGTATTTAATGACCTTGGTCATGAAAGCTTCCTCTAGGCTAGGGTCAAAGGTGCAGGCCATCTCTAACACACACACACACACACACACACACACACACACACACACACACACACACACACACACACACACACACACACACACACACACACACACACACACACACACACACACACGATGTACATCAACACACATATGCCGTGTTTGTCCAAACACTGTGTTGTGTTGAAGGTGTGTGTTTAGTTGTGTTAGAATTGTGTTGGTTGACCTCCTCCCTTGTGATGTTTCATCTGCAGAGTCTGAAGTCTGACGAAGAGCCCGGAACCCACACATCTTACCAACCTCAAGGTAGGAACCCACACACCTTACCAACCTCAAGGTAGGAACCCACACACCTTACCAACCTCAAGGTAGGAACCCACACACACACTACCAACCTTAAGGTAGCCAACGGTCTTATCATTTAGTAAGAACTAGAGATTTAGGCCCTTCACAATTTTACATCCACAGATTTACAGTTCGCTGCTCCAGTGCAATGTTGTTTTTGACAGCACATTTTGATTCAGTTTTAGTCATAGTCTTTTGAATAAAATGTCATTTAATGTTAGTCATAATTTAGTCACCTGAAAAGTTTTAGTTTTAGTCTAATTTTAGTCAAGATTTTAACTGTAAATCTACAGTTGATTTCGTCAACTGAAATGTATTTTGGCAGGCCTTGATGGCATCATAATGACTGATTTTACACTTGGTTGCGTGCTGAAAATAGCCGATCTACAAGCTCACAACGCGTCGTGCTGCGACACGTTGTGAGCTTGTAGATCTGCTATTTTCAGCACGCAACAACAGAGAGCAACCAAACATAAAATGACTCTCTTCTCCACCAGTTCCTCCCCAACATTTTAGTCTAGTTTTTATTTTGTTGACAAAATTGTCAATATATTTAGTCTTAGTCTTAGTCATCACAGGTTAGTTTGTATTTAGTTTTTATTTAGTTTTCGTCAGTGAAAAAAATGCAGTCGACAAAACATTTTCGTCGACAAAATCAACACTGCTCCAGTGATGAATTTACAATAGCAGGGATACTCAAGGATACTCAAACTTCTGAACCTGTGGGCCACATTACAAAAATGTCAAGGGGCCACGGACCAGTTGATAAAATTACATTGGATAACTTCTCTCTTTTATTTGCTTTATTTCCACAAGACAAGTGCAATGTACATTATTTTATGGCTTGGAATTCCATTTATATTCTGTCAATGACACAATTTGTAATCAAAGTCATTTTCAAAATGGTCTCTCTTTTTAATATTCTGTGCAATTACCATATTCCACACAAATACTATAATGTACATTTGTCTGCTATTTGTCTGGGTTGACACAGTATCTATCTGCTTGCTGGGATAACAGTAAGACACATCTCAATTTCAATTGCTTCACAATGTTATTTATGACTTAGCCCACATTCAACACAAATGGCTTTTTACAGAAAATAAACTTGTGAAAATAGATAATTATGGCTAAGGAAAATAAAATAAAATAAAACAATCTACGGTACTTAAAATAGATTACCCAGACTGTTTAGCCACCAACTTGCTAATGATGCAGATGTTAAGTAGAGCTACAGTAAGTACATCTCTCTTTCATTTGATTCGCATTAGGCCTACAATGACATTTTGGGTATGCAGAGCCAAAAAGATTTGGCGAAAGTCGGCGATTTCAATGGCCGCTTTCAAGATGTTTTGGCCATTATATCTGGAACGCAAGGTCCAATCTGCTCAGTTTAAAGCTTGATGGATGCGTGACTTCGAGGACATTAAGCTGGTGGGCCAGTCAAAATTGCACCGCGAGCCGGAGTTTGAGTATCACTGGGTAATAGGAAGGGGAGCCTCACGCGGCAATCAAGTATAAAAGAAGGAAAACATATAATGAACTAGAACTGCACTCTGTCGAGGTGCCAACTTGCGCCTCACACACAGGACACACATGGCCTACTTGTGCGCAAGCCAGGGGTGTTGTTGGCTGGATTATTCATGAAGCTTTCCCGGAAGAGAAAGATGCTATGATTGGCCGCTAGTTGCGCTGTTTCCCCCCCGCGAGGTACCAAAAGTTTTTTTTCTCCACTTCATTTTCCTCTTTGATTTTCTAACCTTAATAAACATCGTCATAAATACTTTATGGTTCCTGTCGCTAGTGAAAAACTGCCATTCAATTACCATGATATGCGTTTTGTGCAAATATGGTCCCATTTATGTTAAAATTTATGATAAAGTTGCGGGGGGCGTAGCCAACTAAACTGATACCAGCCGGCTGTGTTCTTCTTCATGTGCTGTATTTCGGGAGGCTCCGACCACATTTTCCCATGTATCCCTGTGGTTGCACGTGACTGTTGGCAGCCAATAGCATTCCTCATGATTTCTGGGGTACCATTCAAACAATGATGGCGACATCCATACAAGGGACAAAGAAGCGTAATTTTCGCTGCATAGAAACCAATGGCTTCGCACCGCCCATATTTTTTTTTACAGTCTATGGCGCAAGCAGAGCGTGCCACGCTAACAGTGCTTTTATATACCAAACTCTGCTGACATCATCCCCAGGAATGCTGGTCCCTCATTGGCTGTAGGGGAACACCTACCGGTACATACATACACACATCACAGCCATTCCGGGGCTACGGTCTTCAAAAGTCCCAGTCACCTACCAGTGATGTTACTAGGTTTTCAATGTAATGGGTCCCGGGACCCACAGGTGGTCATTCAAATGGGTCCCAGAAAAGTTTTATGAGTCCTCAACATAAAGTTTACGCGCGCAAAATGGCGTCGGACGTCGGCGGAATCAAAACATTGACGTTTCTATCGCCTGTTTAAGACTTTCTATGTGGATTTTATTTGTGTTAATGTAGGGTAAAGTAGGATGCTTTCACCCATGAACAATGGTGGTGTCTGTGGAATTTCTTTTTTTTTTTCTTTTACCGCAACGCGGTAAATTATTTTAACATCGACTCCAATGGAGGCACACACACTCCGTGCCTGCCAAACCCCTCATTTCTTACTTGCCCCTCTTCTAGCGCCACCATTAGGCAGATTCTTGCAAAACACATTTTTTTGCTCCTACAAACTTTGCCCTAAAATCACACAAATCGGTACACAGTATGTCTACAGCCATGTCATCAACATGGATTTGTCCCATTTAGCACCACCTTCAGGCTGATTTAACACATTTTTGGACACTGCTCCTACAGACTTTTCCCTAAACTCACGCAAAGCGGTACACAATATGTCTACAGTCATGTCATCAACATGGATCTGTCCCATTTAGCGCCACCATCAGGCCGATTTTTTCAAACACATTTTTGGACAGTGCTCCTACAGATTTTGCCCTAAAATCACCAAAGCGGTACACAGTATGTCTAGAGTCATGTCATCAACATGGATCTGTCCCATTTAGCACCACCACCAGGCCAATTGTTACATGCGACCTGTCGGTCGCTTATCTCCCGATTAGGGAGTCTTACTGGTATAATTTATATTATGACGAACTTGTGAAATGGGACAGCTCTCCTCTGAACCTACTTGGCTAACAATGTCCCCGGATTAATTTAATAGTTGACATGTACCCATGAAACATGGGGCACACTGTATCTAGGCACAGTCGACTCCATATTTGGGCGCGTCCTTACTTGGGCAAGACGTGACTTTGTATCAGGCGTGGCGTGTACGACATGGCACATGTATGACATAACCAAGAGAAGGTGGAAGACTGCTACTAAAGGACCACAGTGGGATAAACACACTCTCCAACTTTTGTGTTGTTTTTGCCTTTTTGTCCTCAGATGAATGGTTAGACAGAGGGTGTGGTCTCGTACATGCATGTGCTGTCAGTAAAGACTTCAGTCGACCAATCACTCCATACTTGGAATCATTATTAGGACCAGAATCGTCTTTATTGTCACCTCGCAGGTGGGCGGCATCCTTTTTTGTGCGAGCTGCCGCATTCATAGTTTTCGTTGAGAAGAAGGGGGAAGGGGCAGCGAAAGGAAGAGCGAAAAGGGAAGCGGTAACCGCAACATTCTTCTGAGTTCGTCCACCCGAGCGGCAGAAGACAAACATCGACGCTCATGCCAAACATCGGCCTCTTTTTCGTCTGCACGGTGCTGGGCATCGGCAGCGTCATGATCAGCCTGCATGCCCGGAGGAGCGGCCGCGGTGGCAACGCCAGCGGCGAGGAGCCTCCGGGGAGGAGGCTGTCCGTCCGCCAGTACAAGGCGGGTACCGGGGGGGACGTGGTGGACGAGGAATGCTGCGCCATCTGCCTCCAGGACTACCAGGACGACGAGGTGATCAGCGAGCTGCCGTGCTCGCACGCCTACCACAGCGAGTGCGTGGAGGGCTACTGGAGGACCACCACCCACAAGAAGATATGTCCCATGTGCAGGAGGAAGGTGGCGGAGGCCTGAGGGTAAACGGTGCATTTATGGAGCGCCTTTATCCAAGGCGCTTTACATAGGTTGTGCATTACATTCACCCATTCATACACCGATGGCAGAGGAAACCATGCAAGGCACCAACCTGCTCGCCGGAAGCAACTATAGGGTTCAGAGTCTTGCTCAAGGTCTCTTCGACACCAACTCTGATGAGGGAGCCCGGGATTGAACTGGGTGGGAACCCTCTGTGTTCTAACGAAGGTTCCTCTACCCATGAGCCACTGCCGCCACCTATGAAAGGAATGGCTGCACGCTGCACTCGAACAGGAGGGTCTTCAGATTTTTTTCTAGGCCAAGGACCCCCTTAGCTGAAAGAGAGAGTTGGAGCAAGGACCGCCCCCACCACGTTGTGTTGCAGATGAAACCATTTTACGGATTTTGTGGATGGCACCCACGTGCAGAGAATGTTAGAAAAGCAGGGTCTGAAATTTCTAAAACAGCCTTTTGGTGAAAGTATCGAAAATAGCAGACCTCCAAGGTCACCCTGTTGAAGACCCCTGCTCTAGAGAGATAGGTATTGTGCTTATGAATGGTCTATAGAGAGATATTTCAGAGGTGTTTGTACAGTACCTCCTAGTAGTTGTCTTGTGTATCTTTCGTACTACCACTGCTTCTTTTCACAGGTTTCACTGCTGATCTGAACTGAGCTGAAATGAACTTGAAGCTGGGCTGAATGAACGCTGGCAGAACTAGACCTGTGCTCTGTCGAGGTGCCAACTTGAGCCTTGTGCACAAGTAGGCCAAGTATGACCTATACTTGGACATTCACAAATAGTGATTTTTAGTTTTCTAATTATTCGACCTCAAAGTATTCGAATAGTCGAATATTCGACAGGACTGGCCAATCTGTCAAATATTAAGTATGCAAGAGGCAGACATTGTGAAAATAGCTGATCTACATGCGCGTTGCGAGGCGTTGTGAGCATGTAGATCCGCTATTTTCACAATATTTATCTGCAGAACCGAGTCACATTAAATGTAATACCTACAATTCCAAGTGCTTGTCAGGGTGGGGGTCCCCAGTTCAAATATGTTTATTTTAGGGGTCATGGCCTAAAAAGGTTTGAGAACCCCTGGTATAGAGCATTAACAAATTCATCCACCAGGGGCATTGACAACTCATTCTTATGACTTCCTATCTAGCCACGCTTTATAAACTATATATATATTTTTAAAGAGGAAAAAAAAGAAAAATGAAAATAAGCGAATATTCGACTTCGGTGAACAATGTCGAATAGTGACTTTGATATTCGAATATTCGAATATTTGATGAATGCCCTAGCCATGAGGTGCGCTCACCATTGGCATCACCAGGAATGCTGGTCATCTCTCTCATTGGCTGTTGATGATGACGTTGCCAGAAATACTGGTCCCTGATTGGGCAACGAGCTTAAACATTGGCAGACACCAAAATGCATACGCGGCCGAACGCAGTACCTGCACGCTCTGCCGGCGCAAGTAATGAACTTGAAGCCGTGCTGAATGAATTTGGAAACAATACGGAATGTCTGACCAATCACAGTATCCCAAAGGCACCGAACACCCGGGAAAGAGTTCTGATCCCGCCCACCTGAACCTCTGAATGACGTCATTGTTGTTGTCTAGACAGAACCGAACAAACGCGTTGTTGGGGCTGTTTGGCTGTAGTATGCTTTGGGCTTTACACGAGCACCACTCACTTCATATTGGTATGATTTGTACAGTATATATTGGGTTCCCGGAGATAAAAAATGGGGGGGTCTGTGAAATAATACATGTTTAGAATCACTGAAATAAATTGTAAAATCAAAATGTAAACTCAATGTACACTAATTTTACCTCTTGAACGTACACTAGGGCATTCACCAAATATTCGAATATTGGAATATCAAAGTGCACTATTCGACGTTGTTCACCGAAGTCGAATATTCGCTTATTATTATTTTTATTTCATTTTATTGTTTTCTCTTTAAAAAAATATATAGTTTATAAAGCTTGGCTAGATAGGAAGTCATAAGAATGAGTTGTCGATGCCCCTGGTGGATGAATTTGTTAATGCTCTATACCAGGGATTCTCAAACCTTTTTAGGCCGTGACCCCCAAAATAATTAATAATTTGAACTGGGAACCCCCACCCTGACTGGAATTGTAGGTATTACATTTAATGTGACTCGTTCCACAGATAAATATTGTGAAAATAGACGATCTACATGCTCACAACGCGAGGCGTTGTGAGCATGTAGGTCGGCTATTTTCACAATGTTCGCCTCTTGCTTACTTAATATCTGACAGTTTGGCCAGTCCTGTAGAATATTCGACTATTCGAATACTTTGAGGTCGAATAATTCGAATACTAAATATGACTATTTGTGAATGCCCTAGCGTACACATGGTTACAGGTCCATTTGGTTCCATTTGTTCACCCAGGTCAGGAGGTAGATGTATCGGCGGTGCGAACGCGTGTGTTTTGACTTAAAAGGAACCAATTGGTACACATTATTTCTGGAGTCATATTCCGTTCCGATTGGCTATGATTGCCTTCTAGAGTTTGTGGGTGGGGCATATTTTCAGGAAAGTATAATCTGATTCGCTCCAAATTTGAATCATAGATTGAGGGGCTTGAATTTCACTTCAGAGCACAGAAGCTACAAATGTAAAACTTATTTTTTTCCCTCCACCTATTTAGGTACAAATAGTTTCAGGGGTCATCTGACAATGACCATTCAACAGGGTTTTCATATCCCATACCGTTTTCCTGTAGGCTACAGTATTTTCTGGACTATAAGGCGCACCTGACTATAAGGCGCACTGTCAATGAATGGTCTATTTTCAAACTGTTTTCATATATAAGGCGCACCTGACTATAAGGCGCACATAATAGACGCTACCGTTGCGTTATGCATCCAACAGATGGAGCTGTGCTAAAGGGAATGTCAATGTCAATGAATGATCCATATATAAGGCGCACTGGACTATAAGGCGCACTGTAGTTTTTTGAGAAGATTAAAGGCTTTTAAGTGCGCCTTATAGTCCGGAAAATACTGTAATTATCTTTAAGCATTAGGAGGTGGGCCAATTTCTTACAAAAAGCGGCATCCTATTCACCTTATACTTGGACCTCCACCAGGGCGGCGCCATTGCCTTTTTCTGTTGTTTCATTCTATAGACCAGTGTTTTTCAACCACTGTGCCTGGGGACCTTTGGTGTGCCCCTGAGAAGGGTCAAGTGTGCCCCTTGAAACTGCTTGAAAGCCAGTATTGTATTTATCATTTTAAAAATGATTTAAACTAGTGAAAACAGCCGATCTACAAGCACGCAACGCCTCGCGGTGCAAGGCGTTGGGTGCTTGTAGATCTGCTGTTTTCACTACTGTTGTGCGACAGCCTTGTATGATGAAGCAGGGCTTTACTTTGCGAAGAAACGTACACATTTGAAACTTGGAGATACAAGGTTTCTTCCCGACAGTGACAATATTTACACCCCCGTATTATGTTGGTGTGCCCATGGATTCTTGGGACATGAAAAGTGTGCCCATGCAGAAAAAAGGTTGAGAAACACTGCTATAGACCCCTTTCTCAAATGGGGGTACGTGTACCCCTAGGGGTATGCAGGGTACTGCAGGGGGTACAGGAGAACATGGAAATATGTATTTTACTGTTATTGGTAATGACAAAACACTGACAGTCTTTGTGTGAACCTTCTCATCTGTAAATTGTTAAACCAACTCACGTCAATACCTTGACTAGTACAACTGTTTCTGAATAGAAAGCAATCTTTATTTGCCATTATGCTGTTTTATTTTGAACGTATTGGCATGGATGTCAATTCTATAAGCAAAATGCTGTCGTCAGGGGAAGGGGGTACTTGGCTTCAGAAATAGTATAAGGGGTTACTAGGACATTCACGAATAGTGATTTTTAGTATTCGAATTATTCAACCTCAAAGTATTCAATAGTCGAATATTCGACAGGACTGTCTAAACTGTCAAATTTGAAGTACAAGAGGCGTTGCGAGGCGTTGTGAGCATGTAGATCTGTTATTTTCACAATATTTATCTGCGGAACCGAGTCACATTAAATGTAATACCTACAATTCCGAGTGCTTGTCAGGGTGGGGGTCCCCAGTTCAAATATGTTTATTTTGGAGGTCACTGCCTAAAAAGGTTTGAGGACCCCTGGTATAGAACATTAACAAATTCATCCACCAGGGGCATTGACAATCCCGTCTTATGACTTCCTATCTAGCCAAGCTTTATAAACTATATATATTTTAAAGCTATACTGTGTAAGATGCCCAACTAGTGGTCATTAGCCCTATAGCAAACCGCGGTCGCGTCCGCGTCTTTCGGCCGTTTTTCGTACCTTCAGACCCCCGCGTCTGCCTCCACCTCGCTGAGATCTATCTTTTGAGGGGTCCCTTGTTCCTGTGCGTTCAGTAATTCCAGAGATACGGACTCCTTCACCCTGCCTGGTAGGCGAAATTACCTAGAGAAGGGATGGTACAAACGGGCGACAACAAATATGGCTGCCATACAGACCCCACTTCAAGATGTGCTGTGATTGGCCGGCAGTTGTATAACCCTCGCTGTGATTGGCCGGTAGTGTGATGACGCAATTTTGGCGCGAGATCCGGTCCCCGGCAATGATCGCAGTTTACATATATAGAGAAGGCTTTACAGGCTGAAATTCACAGAGTGGGTGTTCTAAAACTTTAGCGATTTAACAGTTAGGACAATTTTAAGATTTGTTTTATAAAAAAAGTTACATGGTACAACTTTAAAGAGAAAATAATAAAAAAAGAAAAATAAGCGAATATTCGCCCTCGATGAACAACATGGAATAGTAACTTTGATATTCGAATATTCGAATATTTGGTGAATGCCGTAGGGGTTTACTGCAACCAAAAACATTTGAGAACCAGTGCCTTATCAGACAATGTCACACTGAAAAGAACCAGTATGCGCTCGCAGGTCTGCACCAAATGAACCCCACCGCTCATAGATAAGTGGTCACTGCACTTCCTTTTTCCAACTTTCAGATGCTGTTTTACTCCCAGTGTGGAGGAAGAATGCTTAGGTTTTTTACTGTGATCTCTCACTCTTGAAATATGTAATCCTCGGTTCCTGTTGATTGTAAACAATAATAGCGATTCAAAACAGTTGTCCTTCAAACCCCACCTCCATTCACCGTCATTAGAACGGAGGATGTGCTCATAGACTGTAAAAAAACATGGACAGTGGCAAGCCATTGGTTTCTATGCTGCGCGAATGAAGCTTTTTTGGCCGTTGTATGTAGAAATCAACGTTCATTGGTAGAAATGGTACCATCTTGAATGATATTGGCTGCCAACGGTCACGTGCAACCGCAGGGATACATGGGACATTGTCTTGAGTTTGCCGAAAATAAAGCACCCAAAGAAGAACCATCACAAGCCTATATGATCACAAGCCCCTCCTACAGCATACGCTGCTTTAACATCTAATATAACATAAATTGCACCATATTTTCACAAAACACATATCATGGTGATTGAAACAACACTTTAAACTAGGACTGGAACCATAAAGTACTTATGACAATGTTTATTAAGGTAAGAAAATCAAATGTAAAAGTTCGAATGGAATCCTATGGAGAACATGTTGCTTCCGGTGCCAGAACAGCACAACTAGCAGCCATTCATACAGTGGTGTCAGTTCAGAAAAAGCTAAGGTATGGCAACATGACTGGTGTCTTGCACGAGGGCGTGCGTGCAAGACACCAGTCATGTTGCCATGTTGCCAACAGGCACGATGAAAAGTACATTTTATTATATCCCCCTGTAGCAAAGGTATGGCAGCTGCCATAGCTTGCCATACCCAATTGACACCTCTGCAATCATAGGAACTTCCAGTTTCGTGTTTGCTTCATTTTAAATCGGGACAACTACACCCCTGGAAGCGCTTTATGATCACGAGAGCCAACTCTTGCTCTCGCAGCTGCAGCCCCTCAAGCCTAATTTATGCTCCGTCCCGCGAAAGTGTCGCACACAGAGAGCGGCCGAGAACAACAAGCTCACATCGGTCGCATCCGCTACTCGATGTGAGTTTGTATGTCAGCTATTCTCTGCGCCCAATACCACTGCACAATGAAGTATGTCTCTCTAGGGCGCACCTCACAAGCCAACACTCAAGAAGAGGTTAAATGAACTGAAACCAGCGCTCCCCAAAACAACATGTTTGGGGATCTGTTGGGAATAGATTGCATTCAGTCTCAATGTTTGTAAACAAACAATTGGTCTATATGTGCTCACTTCTGCCCTTGTAGTATTGCAGGCAATCAGTGTGTAGCCAGATTTTTTGCAAGAACAAGCGGCCCGGCCTATGAAAACAAGCACAAAAGAAGTAAACTAACATTGTGCCACATTGTGAGCTTGTAGATCTGCTATTTTCTGGCGAAATAAATTGATAAAAAAAAAAATAATAAAAAAAATGACAATGTGACTTATCTTCTAATCTCTAATCGTTCAAACAAGGGTTCATATTTTAGATTGTAATCAAAGAATATACAAGATGAGTGTTAAAATTATTTCATTTACTTTTTTCTATTGTTTTAGAGATTTCATTTACTTTTTTCTATTGTTTTAGAGATTTCAGTGGTTGGGGGAATGCGTACAAGTATCTAAATATGTAATTTTACACAGAATAAGCCCATTCCCAAGATACAACGCAACCTTTCATGGTTGGATGTGACTTTTGGGGGCTAGAAGTGTTACTGTAAATAGCATTAAAGAAACTGCTGGCTTATTGTGTCTAAAAAGACATATTTAGCCACTTGTACGCATGCCCCCATGCGTACGCATGCCCCACATTTTAGCACGGTAAACACGATAAAACAATAGAACGAAGCAAATGAAAGCATTTTAACACTCACTTTTTCTTTTCTCTACAATCTAAAATATGAACCCTTGTTGTAAAAAAAACAAAGTTCTCCTATAGTCGGGGGATATCTTTAGAAATAGTGTCAAATCCTGGAATAAATTCCTTACCAAAAAAATCTTCACCAATGTGTTTGTAAAGGTGTCTAGTAACACATCTCACAAAGACTGAAATTCAGTTTCCCTAGGAAAATCTTTGACAGCTAGGGTAATTCTGGGTCTCATTCACTCACTATACACTATACTATAGGGGAAAAAATCACTCCCAAAAAAATCTGCTTTAAGTGGGATGTGAGGGGTCTAACTAGGTGTTTTTAATTATTCTGAATCCATTGCAAGCATTTGTTTTGCACCAAAAACATTCCTTGGGCTAGAAATGGACCCCCATACGACTGTAAAAAGTGATGACTCATCAGTAAACCATCATTTTATGGGCTGTTTTTAGCCCAATGAATGTTTTTTGTGCAAAACAAATGCTTGCAATGGATTCAGAATGAATAAAAACACCTAGTTAGACCCCTCACATCCCACTTAAAGCATATTTTTTGGGAGTGATTTTTTCCCCTATAGTAGTATAGTGTATAGTGAGTGAATGAGACCCAGAATTACCCTACCTGTCAAAGATTTTCCTAGGGAAACTGAATTTCAGTCTTTGTGAGATGTGTTACTAGACACCTTTAAGGGGATTCCAGACGGTACGCGGTCACCGCCTGCTAGTAATTCATTTTCAATGAGAGGTGGGCGGCTATTTCGTCCGCACAGCGAAGTTTAGAGGCGGCGAGGCGAGCGGGCGCAGTCCCGTGAAAATCCCCGCGAGCGTGCTCGTTTGTGCATGCGTACGCGGGCGGTGAGAGATGGATTGTGTTCATCTTTGTGAAATACCCCGCAGCGTTTACTCAAAGAGCGAGTGTGTTTGTGTATCACCGCGGCGCGGTCCTCGCAGATCCAAGCGGGAGCCCCGGCGGCAACCGCTGTCCGTCTGTAGAGTGCCTTACAAGCACATTGGTGAAGAAATGTTTTGGTAAGGAATTTATTCCAGGACTTTTTAAGATGTCCCCCGACTATTTAAGTAAAGAAACGCACTACTTTCCCCACCCCTGCTTCACTTCCATCCGTCCGTCTCTCCTCCACCTCCTCCAGGTGAACAACAGAACGGCAGCTCCTCTCCGCTCCTCTCTCCTCCTCCTCCCCCCCCTCCTCCTCCCCGGCAGCAGGAGGAGGTGACAGCGGAGCGGCTGAGGGAGGCGTGGGAGCGGATGGGGGGAGGGGAGGACGGAGGAGGACTGGACAGGGAGGGACTGGCCCTGGTCTGCAGGCACCTGGGGCTGCAGCACCTCAACGCACAGGTATGGACAACTATCCACTAGGGCTGTCACCATGTGACATTTTACGTGACGATTAATTGTCACTCAAATAATTGGCGATTAACGATTTAATTGTGTTTTTGACGTTGATAATGACATTTTCTGTTTGGCTTTTAGGCTTTGAAGCTGCACATGGCAATCATGACACATAACCTAAATATACAAAAAAATTACTGACATATTTGACAACTTTATACTTAAAAAAATAACATTGATAGTGGAAATAGCCGATCTACAAGCTCGCGATGCGACGCGCTATGAGCTTGTAGATCTGCTATTTCCACTATTTTTTCCATTTTTTAAATATATATGAACATTTTTCAACATGGAAACGATTATGACGATTATGAAAAATAATCACGATTATTTCAAAAAATCACGATTAGACGATTATGTAGTAATTGTGACAGCTCTACTATCCACAACCTTCCAACGTCCCATCGTGCGTTGCGCAGAAGGCGAGTTGCATTTCCGGCGTTGCAGCCGAGTGTGATCTACAAGCTCACAGCGGTTGCATCTGCGGCGCGACGTGAGCTTGTATATCTGCTGCTAACGAGAAGTGTCCCGCAGATAATGCTACAGTAAAGTCTTGCGGAAACGGATGGATAGGAACCCATGAAACCATTAAGGTACCGTGAACGCATTACAACTTTAACCGTTTATTTTCTGCTTCAGCTATTGAAAAATGGCAGATCTACAAGCTCGCAGCGCGGCACTCGTAGATCTGCAATTTAAAAAAAAAAAAATATATATATATATATATATATACATATATATATATATATGGGGGTCCGCGGTCGCGCAGTCGCAAGTTACTATGAAAAGCTCCACCGGCTAACGTCCTTCCTGATTTCTCACATGGCCCTCTTCTAGCGCCACCATCAGGCAGATTTTTTCAAAACACATTTTTGGACACTGCTCCTACAGATTTTGCCCTAAAATCACACAAAGTGGTACACGCTGTCTCTACAGTCATGTCATCAACATGGATCTGTCCCATTTCCCATATTCCCTTGGCTACCATTGCCTTCTAAAGTTTGTGTATGCGACCTGAAGGTCGCTTCTCCCGATTAGGGAGTCTTACTGGTTCAGACAGTGTGTGTATGTTGTGTCATGCTGTGTTGTGTTTATGTGTAGGACGTGGACATGCTGTTCAGACAGTTGTCACCGGAGGGCGCTGGCGGCAGGGTGACCCTTTCTCAGTTCCACAAGGTGGTCTGGGGGACGGAGCATCTCAGCTCCACCCCCGTCTGCACCTCCACGCCTGTGAGACCCTCTGAGCACAGGTCATCTCTACACAAGGTCAGTGACACACACACACACACACACACACGTACGCGCACACGTACGCGCACGCACACGCGCGCGCGCACACGCACACGCACACGCACACACACACACACACACTCTATATATTTACATCACTTGTGGGGACATTACATAGACTTCCATTCATTTTTATGCAAGTCCTGTGGCCTTACCCTAACCTCTATCCCTAAACTTAACCCCTAACCCTAAACCTAACCCCAACTTTAACCCTAACCCTAATCCTAAACCTAACCGTTGTGGGGACCTACTATTTTGTCCACACACTGTCAGGTGTGGGGACAGTCACCCCTGCAGGTGACTCTGTGAACATGCGTTTAGTCCCCATAAGTATAGCTAGACAAACTCACGCACGCACGCACGCACGCACGCACGCACGCACGCACGCACGCACGCACACACACACACACACACACACACACACACACACACACACACACACACACACACACACACACACACACACACACACACACACACACACACACACACACACACACACACACACACACACACACACACACACACACACTTTTTCTTTTGTTTAATGGCAAAGACCGGGAAATGGAATGTGTCTGATTTCCCAATGCAAATCAGACACATTTAAGATTGTCTGTGCTATTTTTGAAAAATTGTGACAATATTTGCAAATCTTTGAATACACTAGTCCATCCCTTATGTTTTAGTCTAGTGTTTAAAGGAGCTATAGTCAACTTTTTCTTGAAAAACGGATGCTAAAATAAAAATAATGTTTCGAAAATATTTTATAAAAAAATAAGCTTCATATATGTGTTTCTATTCAAAAATGACCACAAAAAGCATAAAATAATGGTCTTAGGTGCCGGCTACACAAATCTGGATATTTCTGAAGCTGGACATTTCTTTGTGCGATTGGGACTTCCAGCCACACAACGCTGTAGATTTCGGCTGCTAAACTGGATCGTTTTGAAACCAGATAAACAAGTGAAGATGTACAAAAATATCCAATCCACTGAATCCGTGTATAGGCATGAAAACCGTAGCTGCTCTGTAGATCAGGGGTTTTCAAAGTGGGTGACGGGGCACCCTGGGGTGCCGTGACGGCAGTCCTGGGGTGCCGCGAGATCATTTGATAATATTTGGAATTCATTTGGACACTTGAAAAAATATTTAGTATCATTTTAAACTTGAAGTACAAAGTTATTTTCAGTCAGTTCTAACCAAAATGGCTATTATCTCAACATTTTCCTCTCAACATAATCACTAAAATATCGTCACTGTCGGGCAGAAACCTTGTATCTCCAAGTTTCAAATGTGTACGTCTTTTGGTAAAGCAAAGCCCTGCTTCATCATACAAGACTGTCGCACAAAACTATTGAAAACAGCCGATCTACAAGCACACGTTGTGTGCTTGTAGATCTGCTGTTTTCACTAGTTTAGTACATTTTAAAGAAGATAAATACAAAACGAACGGTTTTGGACGTACAAGGTTTCCACCGACAACGACGATATGCTATAGGGTGCTGGGAGTGAAAATTATAATGTAGGGGTTCCTCGGATTTAAAAAATATTCATGGGGTGCCCTGAGACAAAAAAGTTTGGGAACCTCTGCTGTAGACGATGACGTTGGGTGCTTGCGTGAGTGCACAGCTCCACGCATGTGTGAGAGAGAGAGAGTCACAACCCACACACACATGCACACACATGCACACACACACACGCACCAAACAGGCACGCATGCTTGTTCTTCTATGGTATTACAAATCACTTACCGCCACGGCGCCACCTACTGGCCTGGGATGCTTGTTGGAGCTGATCATGGGAGCTAGATATTTTTGTGGACTCGTGTGGACCTGGATATTGTTCTATGAGGATATATGAAAATCTGGGATCCGAAAAAGATCCAGATCCGTCTGGCCGGGGCCTTAGTTTTAGCCATCGTAGCTGTGCGTTCTTATTGTATTTTTTATTTTTATTTTCGTCAATGAAATGAACACTGGTTGAAAATGTGTTTCTTCTATGGCACGGCCGTCAGTGTTTTCTGTCCAGAGAGACAGTGGCGTCAGTTCAAGGGTATGGCAAAGGCCTCATGGAAAAGAGGCATTACATTTTGGATAATCTCTCGAGACAGCCTCAGAGAACGCTACGCTACTGAGTCTGTCATAGACGAAAATCACAGGAGGGATTTTGGGCGGAACCCAAGTCTGGAGACAGGCAGCGCTTTTGCCCAATCAAACATAGTGGGCGGGATCTAATGTGTGCGTCGACTATGCATTCCCCCTCACGATGGAAACAAACCATCTTTCAAGTTGTACACATATCTTGGGCAGCTAAATAAATCCCTCTGTAGTCTATATAGACAAGCGAATTGCCCCATTTAAATATTCATTGACCCACCCGGTTTTCCACACAATTTATGGGTTTCATTCACATTGCCACTTTCAATTATTTGCACAATCAAAGAATGCTTTTGGAAATCGTTGTGCATAACAATAGAATTAAATGAAAGGAAGAATGGCATACGAACTACATTTGTTATTCTACAGTAAAGTGCAGCAATATATGAATTTAGATTAGTGTATTGTTATTATTAGTATAGAGTAAATGTAAACGTTGCAACTTCTAGTCTAAAAGACTCATGTATTAAATTATTATATTATAAAACATACATTAATTAACTAGCCCTATTTTATTCCTAGACAGGCTATTTAAAAATAGCTGATCTACAAGCTCACGTGTCGCATCGCAACGTGTTGTGAGCTTATAGATCTGCTTTTTTCAAACATTTTCTACTTTTACTTTTAGTACTTTAAGTATGTTGATGCCAATACTTGTGTACTTTTACTCAAGTACATTTTGAAACGGAATTTTACTTGGAACAGAGTATTTCTACATTGCAGTATTGATACTTTTACTTAAGTAAAATATTTGAGTACTTTTTACACCGCTGATTACGATTGTACACTCTCTTTTGAGAAAGTAAAGCATAAATGTATAAAGCGCATGGCCAAAAACATGTACACTATCACTCGATTTCTTTTAAAGAATCCGCTCCGGCCGTTTGCTGTATTCATAGCATTGTTGGCAGGAGACCTACCTCAATGGCCCGTACTTCACGCATCACTCGAGGTCGCGGCGTCATGGGGCCTTCTGGGACGACTTCATTTTCCCCCACAGCTTTTAGTGATAATTATTTTGACAATTTCTATGAACGTCTCCTGATTGTGGTTCCTGATTGTGCCTATACATCTTATCTTACCCATCATCAAGTTGTAGCTACACTGTACATTTTCGTTTCTGATATAAAGTGAATTATTCATTGACCCACCATTTCAATCTAAATGGGTTTCACATTGAAAGTGGCATTCTTTGATTTTCACAAGCCATTGACACATTCCAACACAGCTTATTTAAATGCAGATCGCATGTAGTCTATGCTAAACAGTCACAACCTCTCATTAGCTTTTCAGTCCATCCATGTACAGTAAGCTTTATAATTATAGCTTCATACTAACATTAACATTAAATATTAAGAGTACCATAGGCACACACATTAAGCAACATTATCTGTGCATAGAACGATACATAACATTTGTTAATCAAACCAAATGTTTATTATACAGAGAGAATCATACACATTGTAAACGTAGTATACAGTAGGCCTACATAAATGCAACGTAACTGTAGGGTTTATTCTATAAACAATACGGCTAACCATCATCAAATAAAATGAAAAAGAGTCTGTTATTGAGAGATTATTCTATAAATAAAAACGACCTGTTTATTTCATAGCATAACATCATCTTTTGTGACACAGGACAAGATATTGAAAAATAGCGTACAATCACTACTACACTTATTTGAACACCTTGGTTACATTTGGCATAATGGGTAGGCCTACTTTGAGTACTACTTTCTGCTTTTGGTACATTTTGATACCAATACTTTTATACTTTTACTCAAGTACATTTTGAATACAAGACTTCCACTTACATGCAGTATTGCATGATACTTAAGTAAAGAATGCGAGTACTTTTCCCACTACTGCCTATTGCCTAAGCACGCTAGTATTAGTAAAATCACACATCACAGCTAGAAACTTGCTACAGGTGTCTTTTGTTATGTTAAAAAGACGGCCGTATGCTAACACGCTAGCTTACTGCAGTTAGCCAAGTTGTAATGTACTAGGGATGTCAAAAATGGACCTTTATCAAAATCGATTATTCTATAGCAATATTCGAATATTATTCGAAAATCGATAATTAATTATTATTATTTTTTTTTTATTAAAAAAAACGTTTTTTTTTTTCTTCTGTTTTTCGTTTTTTTTTTTTTTTTTACTGGATTTCAATGCACATTTACATATGTACAACATGGCTCTTCAGGTAATTGGTAGCCTAACTACTACTCTTCATCTTTCTTTTTAGTGTGCCAGTGTACTGTTCACCTAATCTCTCAAGAACAGATTCTGTGATGCTTTACAATACAGAGGACGCTGTTTTCCCTTTTCTTTGATGATGGCCACCAAGTACCAAACAATCAAGCCTGAATCAATCACACCTGTGTCTGAGACAGGGGGGGAGGAGAGTGTGTAGCAGGCAGCTGCCACTCTGCTGTGCTCCTTCATAGTAGGGTCTCAACCTGAGGTTCTGTGACCATCCTCTGGGAAGGATGGTTTGATGATTGATTTGACCTCTATGGACCCTTTATAAAAGATTTAGACCCCATGTCCCTCGCAAAAATGCCAGCAAAATGTTTGACATCCAGGGTAATTTTCAGTCTCATTCACTTACTATACACTACACTATAAAGGAAAAAATGACTCCCAAAAAATCTGCTTTAAGTGGGATGTGAGGGGTCAAACTAGGGGGTTTTAATTATTCTTAATCCATTGCAAACATTTGTTTTGCACGAAAAACATTCCTTGGACTAAGAACGGCCAACAAAACTATGGTTTAGTGATGAGTCATCAATTTCACAGTCTTTTGGGGTCCATTCCTTGGGCTTTTGGGGCCCAATGAATGTTTTTCATGCAAAACAAATGCTTACAATGGATTCAGAATAATTAAAAACACCTATTTTGACCCCTCACATCCCACTTAAAGCAGATTTTTTGGGAGTAATTTTTGCCTTTATAGTGTAGTGTAATTACCCTGGATGTCAAACATTTTGCTGGCATTTTTGCGAGGGACATGGGGTCTAAATCTTTTATAAAGGGTCCATAGAGGTCAAATCAATCATCAAACCATCCTTCCCAGAGGATGGTCACAGAACCTCAGGTTGAGACCCTACTATCACTCTACACAGTTTACAGTTGGTGCTGGTGTGAATAATAAATCAATGGCCATTTACTATTATCATTAATACTATTGTTAGCCTATATTCTATATTTTGGTTGAAACTAACTAACTAAGCCAAAAAATAGTATAAAAAAAAAAAAACGAAAAAAAAAAAAAAAAAAAAAGTTTTCGATTTTCGATTATGAAATATTAAAATCGAATATTGATTAATCTAACGAATATTCGAAAATCGATTATTCGGTGACATCCCTATAATGTACACTATCATAACATCCCATATTGATTTAAAACATCAATCCACTGTATTGCAACACACCATGACATCCGAGGCTATATAAACGTTTGCTTAATGTGGGTAAATTCGTCGTGTCTTGGTCACTGGTCAGTAGCAGATGGGGTCCTTGTTCCTTCTCTCTGGGAAAGCTCAAAGCAGGATACCAGGCTTTTTTCCAAATCCAGGCAGCAAAACAACTCGCCGTCGTCGCCGATCAAGTACTTCAAACAAATGTGCTGAAGAGGTTTTAATTGTTCAATATTGTGCAACTGAGAAACTCTTGTAAGCACGCTAGAAAACAGTTCCTCGTCGACAGTAGCATCCATGTTGCGTCGTTGTTGTTATTGTCTGTTGTGTTCCGTGTGTAGAGTAGCAGTTCCGCTATAGCAGTTTCGGGAGGGAACCAAACCAAGGAGCGGACCAGGCTTACAAGCGGAACTAGTTTTAAAATTCGTTCTCAACCGGGGAATTCCATGTATCCCCGCCCCTTTTTCTCTCTAACCCAGAGTCAAAGGAAGAGAGACAGACCGATAGGTGTCGCACTTTCTTCTTTGACGATGGGTTCCCAGATTGCATTTTGGATAACACTGTTCTATTGTGAAAATAGCCGATCTACATGCTCACAACGCCTCGCAGTCTGAAAAAAACGAGTTTTGTCAGTCTTTTACACAGGTTTCTACGGTTTCTTGGGCTGGATATGGCAGCCTGGAACCGTTGTTCAAGTGCTGCTAAACTTGGCATGTTAGTAAACGTGCCACAATTAACAATAATGCATTGCACCTGTGCAGCTGACCTGCGGAACCTGGGAATATACCATTTTGTCAAAATGGGGAGAATAAAAGTGTGAAGAATATAATTATAATACCAGCGCAGATAGACAAAGAGACATTCATAGATTTATATTTAAAAGTAACTTTTATTTCCCCCCCCCCCCTGGACCCCTGCCATACCCAATTGACGCCCCTGCAGAGAGACAAAGATGAGAGACACTTTAACAGTGTTGGCGTGCTGCCATGGAGACCCAGCCCAGGACGCAGTCAGGGGCGTCACATCAAATTCTGGGCCCTGGGTACAAGGATTCACTGCGGGGCCCCCATGAATGTTAACTATTGAAAAATAGCAGATATACAAGCTCACAGCGCGGCACCGAGTGCCGCGCTGCGAGCTTGTAGATCTGCTATTTTTGAAAAATCGTGAAAATGTGTGCCAAGAAACCTATATGTTTCCATGTCAGTGATGCTCAAACTTTTTCATGTGAAGGATCCCCCATCTCAAAATATTTAGTTCCAGGGACCCCCCAGAAGCAAATTTTTAGTTACAAATGTTCACTTAAAAAAAGACATATATTCAAAGATTTGCGCACATTTTCACGACTTTTCAAAAATAGCAGATCTACAAGCTCGCAGCGCGGCACTCGGTGCCGCGCTGTGAGCTTGTATATCTGCTATTTTTCAATAGCTAAAGTTACTAGGGCCCCTCCACCTTGGGCCCTAGTAACTCAGTCCCACTTTCCTACCCCTGGTGACGCCCCTGGACGCAGTGGTCATGTGGTCAACATTCTGACCTTTAGGGAGGACCATTGGTCCCCTGGTGGTTTGTGACCTGAGAGGTTTGGTGTTCCATTAACTCTCTGGCCAATCAGGGGGCTCTGCTGGGGCTGCTGTCAATCAAGAAAGTGCCATACTGTGAATGGGCGGGGCCAAGCTGTGGCTTTACCCAGCATGCAGTGGGGGCAAGGCCCTGTAGTTCCACAGCAGCGTTGCCAGGTCTGCTTATTATAAGCGACTTTGGGCTTGTTTGTTCTGTGAAGTCGCTTGCAGGGTCGTGCTGGCCATTGGGAAAAGCGGGACAACTCCCGAACGGCCGGTTCATTCCCGGCCGGTCCAGGCCGGCCATTAGGAAAAAATAAAAATATAAAATGTCGGCCTTCGTTCCATTTTGGGGGCTGGGCGGCCAACAAAGTAAATCGTCACCGTCGGGCAGAAACCTCGTATCTCCAAGTTTCAAATTTGTAATTTTTTTCTCAAAGCAAAGCCCTGCTTCATCATACAAGGCCGCCGCACAAAAGTAGTGAAATCTACAGTAGTGAATCTGACTACAAGCACACAACGCCTCGCGGTGCGAGGCGTTGTGTGCTTGTAGATCAGCTGTTTTCACTAGTTTAAATCATTTTTAAAATGATAAATACAAAACAAACGGTTTTGGACATACAAGGTTTCCACCCGACAACGACGAAATATAACTCATGTAATTGGCCCACTGGCTTGTCACTTGTCATGATCTGAAATCAAATCTTTGAGTAGCAGCAGCGCTATAGAGAGAGATCTCTCTATAGCACATAATGAGGGCCTCTACAACTCTTTTTCCCGGGCTGAATCAGGGGCCCAGCATGTCCCTGGTCGCTTGTAAATATTTTTAGTTGCAGCTTGCGTTCACAATATTCATGGTAGTTAGGTTGCAACCTTACTGTGTACAAAGACTTGCTATCTGTGCAGTGCTTGCTCCATTTGTTGTTACATTGTTTCTGATTAATATGCAAAAATCACGATACAGTAATATTAACTATATGATGGCAGAGCAAGCACTAGTCTGCATACTGTAGTAAGTCTTTGTACAGAGTAACACTGCCACCTAAGTACCATGAATATTGTGGATATACCCTTCTATTTAATCCTTTTGGGGATGTTGATGTTGTCATCTGCCCATTTGTCAATTTGGTAAAAAAAAATTGGTTGAACAGAACTCACATTTTGGGACCATCTCTCCATTGTTCACAATGGTTTGTAATGCAGGCTGCTACTCCAGGAAGTCATGTGATCCAAGATGGCCGCGGTGTGAATAAGGTCTATACTGACAAAGAATGACCCAAAAGGTGTGTGGTAGGCAGACTGAGTCTGTTCAGAATGTTCTGCACTTCAGGGCTGATCTCTGGCTGCGGCCTGTTGACGTGGAGCAGCAGGAAACACAGGAGCTACTCCTACAGGAGCAGAAGACATTTTGTGTCTCAGGTGATGTTGTTTGTTTCATCATCATGGTGGCTGCTTTGTTTCACTTGTTCGCACACGCACACGCACACACATACACACACACACACATACACCACGTGACACAACATGGCTTCTGAATACTGAGAGAGAGAGACAGAGTACAGAGTTTGTTAGAAAATATGTCCACGGTGGATTTCTATCAAACAAACACTTTGAAGATCGAGGATAATCCAAGCTGTCAGTAAAGCTGCTATGTTGGTGGGTTTAACGTTATCATTTTAAAAATGATTTAAACTATTGAAAATAGCGTTCTATAAGCACACGGTGCGAGGCGTTGTGTGCTTGTAGAGCTGCTATTTTCACTAGTTTTATGTGACAGTCTTGTATGATGAAGCAGGGATTTACTTAACAAGAAAACATATATTTTTAAAACGTCAGATGACTTGAATTATTGTATGCTTTTGCTATTGAAAAATAGCAGATATAAAAGCTCACAAGCTGCAAAAAATCGTGAATCTTTGTGCAAATCTTTGAATATATATATTTTTAAAATCGAACATTTGTAACTCAAATATTTGCTTCTGCGGGGGTCCCTGATACCTAGCCGCAAATTGCAACACTACATTTTTTTTAATCGGATGAATCTAGGGTTGCAATACTTTTCTTTTGCTATCTGATTGTATTAAACAACATCAAACTCACCAATATTGCAGCTCTATGGAAAGCTTGCACAATCCTCTTTCTATCTGCAAAGTGTTTGTTTCAGAAAAATCCACCGTAGACATGTTATGAGCTACTTTTTATCAAGAAATTGAGTTCAGGTGATTCTTTTTTCTAAGTGCTGGAGTTTGGAAGCGCTCGTGGGAAGTCACTCTGTGTCCTGTGTACCAGCTGGTTCACATAGCCTAATGCAGGAGGCAGCGGGACATGGCGTTATAGAAGACGAGCGCTTCCGAAGTTCAACACTTAGAAAAAGAAAACATGTCTGCTCGGATTTATTGACAGATATAACTCATAACATGTGAACATCTGAAACAAACACTTTGCAGATAGAAAGAGGATTATGCAAGCTTTCCATAGAGCCGCAATATTGGTGAGTTTGACATTGTTTAATACAATCAGATAGCTAAAAACCGTTTTGATGCATTGGCTGCCTAAGGGAGGTGTTGCAACCCTAGATTCATCCGATTAAAAAGAATCGAGTGTTGCAATTTGCGGCTACCTGATACCTAATATTTGGAGATGGGGTCGGCAGACATACATATAACTCTAGGGGTCCTTGACATTAAAACCACAGCTAAAGAAACGTACGTTTTTTCAGAAAACCTTATAGCTGCTATTTTCACTAGTTTTATGTGACAGTCTTGTATGATTAAGCAGGGATTTACTCAACGAAAAAACATACACATTTGAAACTTGGAGATACAGGGTTTCTGCCCAACAGTGACAATATATTTTAGATGAAACTACAGAGAGACACTTTCGCAATGTTCTCTTTATCTCGTGTGTGTGCGTGCGTGCGTGTGTGTGTGTGTGTGTGTGTGTGTGTGTGTGTGTGTGTGTGTGTGTGTGTGTGTGTGTGTGTGTGTGTGTGTGTGTGTGTGTGTGTGTGTGTGTGTGTGTGTGTGTGTGTGTGTGTGTGTGTGTGTGTGTGTGTGTGTGTGTGTGTGTGTGTGTGTGTGTGTGTGTGTGTGTGTGCGCGCACGTGCGTGCGTGCACAGGGTATAAATCCAGTAGAAAGCAGCCTAAGCCAGATTAGCAGTTAACAGCATCGAACAGAAAAACAAAGTCTGTGTGAAATCACCTGCTTCTGTGTGTGTGTGTGTGTGTGTGTGTGTGTGTGTGTGTGTGTGAACCCAGCGTGATAAATACATAGAGAGTTAAAGCTTCAGAGCATATTGTGTGTGTGTGTAGAGAGAGAGAGAGAGAGATGACATTGTTCTTCGAGTTCTACAGCATTTAGCAGCTAAAAGACAGACAGACATTTCCTATGCATCTCTGGATTAATCTCATAGGGATGTATTGGCCGTATATATGGAATATCTGGAGCCTCTAGAGTTTGTGTCGTTGTATGCTTGTAAACGGCAGATATCTACAACTGTAAGGCATCATCCTTACAGTTACCACTGACTAGATGTCTGGACTGTAGGTGAACCGACCACCATCTGTGGAGTCTACTACAGTTCTTTGGATCTGAACTTATAGATCTACAGTTCTCTGGATTTGAACCTATAGATTTATAGAATCTACGTGCTTTCCGGGTTGGAGATCGGTTTCTTCACACCATGGCTCAGTTTCAGAGCAGCTTCTCAGAGCCTCATTTGGAGCCACATCAGGAGGAGCTGGTATAGTGGGACCACAAATGTTTTGATATTCAGTTGACTAAGGCTAGACGCAAGACTAAGACTAAACCATTTCCGATGCCTTGAATTATTTTATGCTTTTGCTATTGAAAAATAACAAATATATAAGCTCACAGCGCTGCCCCGAGTGCCGCGCTGCGAGCTTGTAGATCTGCTATTTTTGAAAAATTGTGAAACTTTGTGCAAATCTTTGAATATATATATTTTTAAATCGAACATTTGTTCCGGGCTTCTGCCCTGATACCTAATATTTAGAGATTGGGTTCGGCGGCCATACATATAACTTATCATACATATAACTTATCATACATATAACTTATCATACATATAACTTATCAATTAAATTAAACATTTTGAGCACCACAGATAAAGAAACCTACGTTTTTCAGAAAACCATATTCTTTGTGTGTATTCTTCAGGTCTTAAAGGAGTAGTTCACCCCCAAAATGACGTTTTCCTCTTGATTACTCACGCCATGGAGACTTGGGTTCAATCAAATGTTGTATTTGTCACATTCCGCAGACAAAACATTGATTATAGTAAATTTGTTCCCATTGATTACGGATGGGGACCCAAATGCATTTGGGTTCCCAATCCGGAATTAATGGGGATATATTTATTCAAATCCGATTATTGTCTTAGGAATGCGACAAAAACAAAAATATTATTGAACACAAGTCTCCATGGCGTGAGTAATCAATATAAAAAAAGTACATTTTGGGGGTGAACTACTCCTTCAATGGGTAAATCCGAATTTGCTGTCAACATTAACGCTGCTCTCTTCTCTGTGCTTGTCGTTCCCCCGTCCAGGGTTTTGACGGCGGCGCTGCGCGGTCGGCCTCGCGGCAGGGGGCGGAGTTTGAGTGCTTGGCGGTGGCGCGGTCGGCCTCGCCCTCGCTCCTCTCGGCCACGGTGGGACAGAGGCTGCTGTCGCGGCTGGACGACGGCTCCGGCTGCACCAGCCCTGAGAGGGTCATCACCCTCTGGACAGAGGAGGGCATCAGGAATAGCAGGGACATACTGCAGGTGGGTAGGAAAAAGATCGGTTACTTTAGTAAAAGTATCATGTCAGAATCAGAAAGTACATTACACAGTTCTGTACACAGAGAAATGGTTTGTGATTACGGAGAGAAGGAGAGAGGTGAACCAGAGAGAGAAAGAGGGCAGTCCTCAAGCGTGTGTGTGTGTGTGTGTGTGTGTGTGTGTGTGTGTGTGTGTGTGTGTGTGTGTGTGTGTGTGTGTGTGTGTGTGTGTGTGTGTGTGTGTGTGTGTGTGTGTGTGTGTGTGTGTGTGTGTGTGTGTGTGTGTGTGTGTGTGTCAACGGCGCAGATCCAAGAAAAGCATAGGGGGGGACCACTGTGCGCGCTTTGCGCGCGTCCGTCCGTCCGTGCGTGTGCGCGCCCGATTTTGGGTTTTTGGCGTGCAGAGATCGGTTTTCGGGTGTTTTTCCCCCCTCATTTTCCTTCAGATACGGGCATTAACGGTTTTATGATGTATTATTTATTTACTTATCAAGTTATCACTAGTACTGCAATAACCAACACAACCAAAGCTTACACGAAAACACACTTCAGCACAAACACTGACATTAAGCAGTCCTCTCGTCATAACCAACATTTCTTTCATGTTTCTATGGTTAACTTTTTACCTCAAGAACACCGACTATAGCAGCAATTTGGCACAGCGACCGTTCATCACTCAAAACACTGGCCACAATAAAATACAGTATCCTACTCAGAACTCAGAAGCATGACAGCCGCTCAGCCGTCAGAACACTGAACACACAATACAATAATACAGTCCACAAGCAGTTGGCACAGGTTAGAACAGGCCGCCAGTCCAGAACACAATACGGTATAAATGTCATTCATTACCGGCTTGAGAATTGAAAATCCTTCCTCCTCCTCCTCCAGTCCTCTCACACACAGCCCAAAAGTAACAACAAAGTAATCCTTTAGCTTCCTTGTCCAGGCCAGGGTGGCAACACAAACAACAAAGTAATCCTTTCCTTGTCCAGGGTGGCGGCATTCCTTATTAACTATTTGAAATGGCAGAACCAAAGTTATAAATATTGTGTTCTATTGAGTTTCAGCTGTAGCAGCAGTCTCCTGTGGTTTTTTAAGTTAACTTTCATTTCCTAGCAGCAAACAACTCATGTTGCCAGATTTTGCGAGAGAAACAAGCAGCCAGCTATATGAAAACCAACCTGGAATATTGTGGTTTTCATATAGCCTTCTGCTTGTTTCTAAGAACTTGGCAACACAGACCAAACCATTTTGCAGGAAAACAGAGGGGTGTTCTCATATAATAGCATCTATAAATCATTCAAAAAGCATCGTAAATCGCTTCGATCGTGTTTAGTGCATGATTTCAGAATTTAGACCACTATAGGTCCCTGACTGGAGGGGACGGGGGGGACTTCTGGGAGTGACTGGGAGGGGACGGAGTGATCTTGGAATGGGACGTGTCCACTCCGACCCCCGCGGCATTTTCGCCTATGGTGTGTGTGTGTGTGTGTGTGTGTGTGCGCGTGCGTGTGTGTGCGCACGCGTGTTTGAGTGCCCGCGTGTGTGTTGAAGCTAGGCAAAGATCGATTCATAGGAATTAGGAACACATCCCTGCAAGCCAAATGACGCCATGATGACGTTATGATAACGTCCTCCAGTGACGTTCAGAACTAGGCCAGATCACAGCCCTTATGGGGATGATCTTGACGTCATTACCAGGACGTCGTATGGACTATAGGATCATTTTTATTGTTTGTAATGTTAGTTGAAATATGAGCATGTAAGGTTATATTCTGGGACATGCAGTATATGACTAGTTATGATATTTATCTGGCCTCAATCGGCCTTCTCTGAATACTCCAAGATGTCCTTTTTCGTGGGCAGGATTTATGTTGGTTGAAGTCAGGTGATATTCTAGGCCAGATCTGACTAGTCATGGTTTGACTTGATCAGCAGGTCCTGACCGTGCTTGCTGGGATTTGTCAATTAGTTTCTTTTAACTATTGTAAATATTCAGAATCAATGTGTACTGTAGCCTATTGAGAATAAATATTAAGAAGATGAGAATCAGTGTAGGGTTCTTGTCTCAGTCTCAGAGAAATGGATGGATGAGGGCCAGAGCTAGGATTTAACAGGAAGAGTGGGCACTAAGGAAGAGTGGGCACCTTGATTTAAAATTGGTAATGTAATGTAACAAATACATGATTAGAACATGATTGAACATTCCGCAATTAAGGTCTAATATTTCTATAATTGCTACAAAACCATTATCTAATCATTTTGGGCGTAAAGCAGTTCAAGGATAAATGTATGTTTGATAATGACATACCTGCGTGTTCACATCATGTAAGGTACTTTACATTACTTTAGATGATTTTCCATTTTTATTTAACAATTTGGACAAAATAGCCAATTTTACACTGAGGCGCCCACTTTTCCTTAACCCATTATTATCTTATTTTGAAGGCCGGAAGTAGATCGAGCTAATTAAACGAATTACTACTTGACGGAGATTCACCCGGAAGTAGTTCTGGTCCAGATGTAAACAGGAGTGGAAGATGGATCCCTTTATATTCTATACTGAGAATCCAATGCCATCCTTGGCATCAAAAGTGTTTTTTGGAGAAAATGGACTATAAAGATGAGAAAGACTGTTGGCTTCCATGTTATGGGCAGACTATTGTGTGCACGTGGATGCGCGAGGATGATGAATCCAGTCCACCCGTGCCAGCACTTTCCAACGGACGGTACGTAGCCCTTGCCAGCTTTACTGTATATACAGTATATATTGCGCGTATACGTGGGATCGGCGCTCTAGATACCTTTTAATATTTCACCGAGTATTCGCGGGATCGGCTACAAATGAGTTTTTAATACCCCATGTGGTCTGTTTTTTCATTTTTTTCAGCTACTTAGTCAGTAGGTTTATACTTTGTTCTGTTGTCGTTGGGTAGTGATGAGCTCAGGAGGTTAGGTCCATTCCATCTGTATTTTTTTAGAAAACCAGAACCGACCCAACATCACATTCTGAGTGGCGTTCCCATCCGGCCTTCATTAGCAACACATTTTACATGTGGTGGTGGTGATGATGATGATGACGACAATGTCTTTGTCCACAATGATTTCACCATGTTAACCATTATTTTATGCTTTAGCTATTGAAAAATAGCAGATATACAAGCTCACAGCGTGCCACTGAATGTCGCGCTGCGAGCTTGTAGATCTGCTGTTTTTGAAAAAATCATGACAATTTGTGCAAAGTCTTATATATATTGGCCTGATTCTTTAAATAAATGTCTACTGAATCCTAAGGTTTTTGTAAAAAAAACTCATGTTTCTATCATCAGCGGTTCTCAAGCCTTTTCCTATCAAGGACCCCCAAAATTATGTTTGTATGTATTTGGCCGCCGACCCCTCAAAATATGGTGTTCCAGGGACCCCCAGAAGCAGAGATTTGAGATACAAAGGTTTGCTTCAAGGTTCAAGGTTCAAGGTTGTACTTTATTGTTACGTCTTTTGTACAGGTACATAAGAGTAAAATTTGTTTTTGTTTGGCATCCTTCAGTCAATGCAGTCGTATATCAAAGAAAAAAAAAACAATATAATAACATCAAACCACATCTAAAAATAATAATAATAATCTAAAAAGGAGTGCAAAAGGCAAAAAGAGCAACAGGAAAAGAAAAGAGCATCCTCAGATGTACTTGTGCAAAAAGTTTGGCATATTCTATACGCCAACAGCATATTTTTCGAGTAGTTGCTATTGTACTGTACTTAACTTTTGTAAACATCTTCACAGAGTGTTCTATGTGCAACAGATTAATATATTCAACTTCACAGTATGCATTTATGTACAGTAGGTGCAATTCAACTTCACAAGGAGGGAACGTAAGGGGTATGTACAGTAGGTGCAGTTCAACTTCACAAGGAGCTTTGAACAAGCTTGTAGAGTGGCACCAAGTGACACGCTGTGAGTGTGTACATCTGCTATTTTTGAGAACCACTGTTCTAAATCGTACAAGTTTGTTTGTAGAACTTATGTTGCTATATAGAGTATATCAACGTCGTAGTCGGGTGGGAACCTCGTATCTCCAAGTTTCAAATTTGTACGTTCTTTCGCAAAGTAAAGCCCTGCTTCATTCTACAAGGCCGTTCGTTGCACAAAAGTAGTGAAAACAGCAGATCTACAAGCACACAACGCCTCGTGGTGCGAGGCGCTGTGTGCTTGTAGATCGGCTGTTTTCACTAGTTTAAATCATTTTTAAAATGATAAATGCAAAACTAAAATCACCTGGATGCTTTTCCGGTTTTAATGGGTTAAACCTTACGTGCGTAGTTGACCGGCGTCCCCCCAGGGCTGTATAATAGGTCCTCTCCAAAGGAGAGGACCTAACCTCACCGAAAATAGCCTGATCTTACAATATCCATCCATCCATCCATCCATCTATCTTCAACCGCTTACCCGGAATCGGGTCGCGGGGGTAACCGTTCCAACAGAGATTTCCAGTCTTCCCTTTCCAGAGCAACGTCAAGAACGTCCTCCATTTCTTGCTGTATAGCGTTGCTGTTGGGCAGAAACCTCTTATCTCCATGTAACTTTGTTGTGTTTTTTCACACCAGATCTGCAAGCTTGGTCATATGAGGTCTCCACCTGACAGACGATATCTAACTAACATCTAAAATGACGCAGATTCTTTCCCGGTTTGAAGGGGTTTAAAAGTGCTGGTTTAACTCGGTTCTGATACTGGGTGCTTTCTAAGATGTGATAGTAGTGTGTGAAGCAGGTTGCAAACACTGCCGTTGAATTAGGCTATTATTGTAACTCCTGTGAGCTGTGAGTGTTATGCTGGTGGACGCTTCTGGCACGTAGCCTGTACTCCCTAATTCACTGAATGAAAGGCTGGCTTTGTTCTAAAGTACCCCTCCCCCCACACACACGGATACACACAAGAACTATCGTGGAGTGGATTGTTTTAATACCTCGATATTAACACACACACGCACGCGCGCACTTGCATGACCTTCGGATCAATTGTTTCATGGTGTTAAAGTGAAGCTGGTTACTTATTTCTCCTCCCTCATTGAAACACTTACCATGACAGACAGACAGATACACGGACCATTAGGCTCTGGTGGGATTTGACTAAGGTCACCTCAGTCATGCAAAAGTTCATATAAACAGAAAAAATACCCAATGAGGCCTAACAATAACTGTCTTAAAGTGACCATTCTACCACGGTTCATTGCGTTTGTGTGTGTGTGTGTGTGTGTGTGTGTGTGTGTGTGTGTGTGTGTGTGTGTGTGTGTGTGTGTGTGTGTGTGTGTGTGTGTGTGTGTGTGTGTGTGTGTGTGTGTGTGTGTGTGTGTGTGTGTGTGTGTGTGTGTGTGTGTGTGTGTGTGTGTGCGTGCGTGCGTGCGTGCGGTTCAGATGGTTGAAGGGGTTCAGACGCCAGAGGCATTTAACACATTCTCAGACTAAAGTTATTTTGCTGCTCAGGAATGTTGGTTACATCATTAATTCTGAACCATTACAACCCAAGCGAACCAGAAGTTAAGTGTTGGGTCACGAGGAACTTAGTCTAATTGGTGACCATCACAGAAGATTTTGTTTGTTTTTGTGCTTTTTGCCCCCTTTTCCTCTGCAATTTAGTCGTCCCTCCCACATTGTCACTGCTGTTGTATCCTACTGACTCACCTGCCACCTGCTCGCAACCTCTTTCGTACTGTACTAGCCCTTACCCGTTCAAAGATATGAGCTCCGAAATGATGTGCAGTGTGTGGGTTATGGGATGTGCACTGTGCACACAGTATATGAGGGATGGAAAGTAACTTTAACTGGTGCTTGCATGCTAATATGTAGGAGCATCAATGTAAGAAATACCCGTTCCATTTAACGGCTACAGAGATACTGTGTACCGATCTGCATGATTTTTGGACAACATCTGTAACAGGGCCTGAACCCCCCCACCCCCACCCCCCCCCCCCGCCCGCCCGCCCGCCTGCCCGCCTGCACACACACACACTCCCCCCCCCCCCCGTGTGTGTGTGTGTGTGTGTGTGTGTGTGTGGGTTTGTGTGTGATTGTGCATGGCCTGAACAACAGCGCCCCTCCCTTAACATGTGTGGTCACAAAAGGTACTGTAGGCTAATATAGATACACCATAAAAATGCTAATATACAGCATACGATTTGTGAAAGTGACAAACGGGCTTCACAGTTATGTTAGGTGTGTTCATATGCTAATGGTGATGCGATTTCAGATCAATTGCTCCAGCCACTGAGGAGAAACGCTGTTGCAGGCAGGCAGGCAGGCAGACAGACAGACAGACAGACAGACAGACAGACAGACAGACAGACAGACAGACAGACAGACAGACAGACAGACAGACAGACAGACAGACAGACAGACAGACAGACAGACAGACAGACAGACAGACAGACATTCGCAAAATTATAGTATAGATGTATGACAGGGTTCCCAAATAGGCGGGGGGGGGGTTCTGTCCGGCCCCACCAACCACAGTAAAAAAAAAAAAGTGTGTTTTTTTTTTTTTTCAAAGAATATTTTGGGGGACTAGTGAAAGTTACAGGTATGGTTAGTGATATGAAACGTAAGTTTACCATAAGTAATCCTTAAAGGGGAATCCTTAAAGAGGAGTTGTGTAGAAATAGAAAAAAAAGTTCCCCCCCTTCTGTGTTGCCTAGAACTGGAGGATTGATTTTGGGGTTTGTATTGTAAAGTACAACTTGATGACACGTAAGCTTACCATAAGTAATCCTTAAAGGGGAATCCTTAAAGAGGAGTTGTGTAGAAATAGAAAAAAAGTTCCCCCCCTTCTGTGTTGCCTAGAACTGGAGGATTGATTTTGGGGTTTGTATTGTAAAGTACAACTTGATGACATCACACATTGTACTTTACAATACAAACCCCAAAATCAATCCTCCAGTTCTAGGCAACATTGAAGAGGGGGAACTTTTTTTCTATTTGCACACAACTCCTCTAAGGTATATTAACCAGTAAGACTCCCTAATCGGGAGATAAGCGACCGTAGGTGGCTTATCTCCACAAATAGGGCCAAAATTTGTTTTTCCAAAATCTTCCTGATCCATGTTGATGACATGAGTGTAGACATGCTGTGTAGTGATATTCGTGATTTTAGGGCAAAAACTGTAGGAGCAGTGTCCAAAAATGTGTTTTAAAAATCGGCCTGAAGGTGGCGCTACAATAGGGCCATGTGAGAAATGAGGGGTGGGGTCTCCGCGTTGCCTTGGCGGACGAATAGGTACCGGCCCCGGCTCTCCCGGACGCTCCTAGCCCGAGTTACGGCATTTTATGTGCGCTGCAGTGGCAGGGGGTCCTCCACTGGGGGCGCCACCACTTTTGCATCCGTTCTGGAGCACCAGGAGTCGGTGGTCCCCGGGAATTCCCCGTGAGCAGCCCCGTTGGGGTGGTCATTTGGTCATTTTTGCACATTTGGTCATTTTTTACATCTGGGGGTCCCCCAGGGACCTGGGGGTCCCTGGGGCTCCGGGGGTCCTTGGAGGTTGTAGTTTGGCAGGCAAGGAGTGTGTGTGTGTGTGTGTGTGTGTGTGTGTGTGTGTGTGTGTGTGTGTGTAAAATCTGGCATGGATCGGGTCAACGGGTGCGGAGATATAAGCAGGGAAAAAGTGTGACGTGTGACGTGTGAGCACATTTGGTCATTTTTTACATCTGGGGGTCCCCCAGAGTTTGGCAGTCAAGGAGTGTGTGTGCAAAATTTGGCATGGATGGGGGCAACGGTTGTGGAGATATGAGCAGGGCAAAAGTGTGACTGACTCACTCACTGACTGACTGACTCAGCCACGGACAGCCGGTGGAGGTTTCTACAGTAAGTAGCTCCCTACGGTCGCAATGACATATTTCAAGTCTTCCCCTTTAAGGCCCATTCCCACTGGGCCAGATAACAGATAAAAAAAATCTCTTTCTCCAGATATTTTTCCATTCAAAGTGGATGGTAGATACAGATTAAAAAAAAAATATCTACCACAGATATTTGCCACAGATACTTTTATCTGTGGCAGATATTTTTTTATCTGTATCTACCATCCACTTTTTATCTGTTATCTGGCCCAGTGGGAATGGGCCTTTAATCATTTTCAATCATATTCAGGGGGCTTTTGGAGAGAAATGAGACAGACACAGAGAGTCCATGGGCCATACGAGATGTCGGTATCGGAAAGGTGGCAAAGGTTATCGTGCATTTTTGAAAAGCTCTATATCTGTAGATTATAATTTGGTATGATAACCCTTTCTGAGACACAGCTAAATTGCTTTTTGCTTTTTTTTCCCTGTAATGTAAAGTTAATGGGACACCAACTCTAGCGGCTGATAACATCAATTTAGCTGTGTCTCAGAAAGGGTTATCAATTATCATACCAAAATATAATCTACAGATATAGAGCTTTTCAAAAATGCATGATAACCTTTGCCACCTTTCCGATACCGACATCTCGTATGGTCCATGGACTAAGAGCACTGCAGAGGGAAGGTGTGTGTGTGTGTGTGTCTGTGTCCAGCTGATGTCAGTTAGTAGTTCTATTGTGAAAATAGCCGATCTACAGCATGTAGATCGGTTATTTTCACAATTTCTGCCTCTATATATTTGACAATTTGGACAAGGTTTTAAAAAGTCCTTAAATTGGTACTTTAGAAATGTGCAGATACCCTCTATACACTTAAACTTTATGTTAGTTTGTTACAGTTGAGGGAGAAAACAATGTTTCACATTAAGTTAATCATCTGGGGACCCCCAAAATAATTGGTGGGTCCTGTGTGATGTGATGATGTCATCAAACGATAAAGTCGACTTCAACTCAACTTTTTACTGAGTCGAGTCGAATTGCAAAAATCACAAGTCGTTAAATCGTTAATGCCCTAACACACGCGCGCACACACACACATGCACACACACACACACACACACACACACACACACACACACACACACACACACACACACACACACACACACACAAACTCGTACAAACCTTTTACATACTGTAGCATCTTCGTGTCCAGTTTGGGAACGGTCTGCCAGTAATACCAAATGCATTGCTCCGTTTCAGCTTGACCCGTAGCGTCGCTTTGAATCAATGGAAGTGACGTGATAATGAAACCAATATCTATTCAGTCAGACACAGGCATAAAAGAAGCATCTTCGGTCGGGTCTTGACCTGCTATTGTCACTTTGAATCAATTAAAGTGACGTTATGTGATCCCCGTGTTGTGTGCATTCCGTGCAGCAGTATAGAGTCAGCGGTTGCCCATTAACTGTTAAAAAAAATAGCAGATATGCAAGCTCACAGCTGCAAGCTTTGTACATCTGCTATTTTTGGAAGATTTCGATTTGTGCAAGTCTTTGAATATTTTTGACCCGATTCTATAAATGCTTTCTAAATCCTTCTTCTAAATCAGCGGACCCCCATCTCAAAATATGTCGTTCCAGGGACCCCCCTGCGAGGCGTTGTGAGCTTGTAGATCGGCTCTTTTCAGCACGCAACACCTGAGAGCAACCAAACATCTTCTCTAATCTCCACTAGTCGCTCCCTACTCTAGTTTTTATTTTTTATTCTTTTGACGAAATTGTCAATATATTTAGTCTTAGTTTTAGTCATCACAGCTTAGTTTTTATTTTGTTTTTATTTCGTTTTCGTCAGTGAACAAAAGGCAGTCGACACACATTTTTGGTCATAGTTTTAGTTAACCCATTTAGGCCTGAACACATTATGACGCAATATTTTATGCTTTAAATATAAAAAAATAGCAGATATACAAGCTCACAGCGCGGCACCGAGTGCCGCGCTGCGAGCTTGTAGATCTGCTATTTTTGAAAAATCGTGAAAATTAGAATTTTGACCAGATTCTTGTCTTTTGAATCCTTCTAAGATTTTTGGAAAAAAAACTATGTTTCTATGTCAGCAATCTGGCCAGCCATCGTCAAAGAAAAGGTCCTTTTCAACTGGAGCTCAGTTAGTCTGTTCTTGAGACACTACTATGTCAGTGGTGCTCAAACCTTTTCATGTGAAGGACCCCCAAAATGATATTTATTTGGCCACGGACCCCCATCTCAAAATATCTAGTTCCAGGGACCACCCAGAAGCAAAATTTGAGTTACAAACGTTCGCTTTGAAAAATACATATATTCAAAGATTTGCACACATTTTCATGACTTTTTCAAAAATAGCAGATCTACAAGCTCGCAGCGCGGCACTCGGTGCCGCGCTGTGAGCTTGTATATCTGCTATTTTTCAATAGTTAAAGCATAAAATATTGCGTCATAATGTGTTCAGGCCTAAATGGGTTAAATCAACACTGATCATAAGGATGTTTCTGAGAGGTGATAAAAAGCAGGGAGCGTGTCCCACTTTAGCTTCATGTGTGTTTTCTGTCCCACTTTAGCTTCATGTGTGTTTTCTGTCCCACTTTAGCTTCATGTGTGTTTTCTGTCCCACTTTAGCTTCATGTGTGTTTTCTGTCCCACTTTAGCTTCATGTGTGTTTTCTGTCCCACTTTAGCTTCATGTGTGTTTTCTGTCCCACTTTAGCTTCATGTGTGTTTTCTGTCCCACTTTAGCTTCATGTGTGTTTTCTGTCCCACTTTAGCTTCATGTGTGTTTTCTGTCCCACTTTAGCTTCATGTGTGTTTTCAAAACAAAGTGATTCACACTTGAACTAATCAGCTGTGAGGTTGAGCTTTTGACCGCGTCACATTAGAGCTGAACGATTTATTGCTTTGGCGTCAACATGCCAATAGATGGACACACGTGCACACACATGCACTCGCATGCTGTAGTCACACTGTAGTGCAAGTGATGCAGTGTTTCTGGTATAGAACATCATGGGGGTCTGGGCCCCCTAGGGGGTCCTCAGAGTTACTGTATGGTCCCCCAACTTGTTATAGCAGCATTTTCTCTTTTCTTTTTTGTTCTTTTTTTCCCCAGTATGTCTGGACTTATTAGTAAAGATTGTGTGCAAGCAAACAAAGCAAACAAAACTGATGATAGTACTGTCAAATAGTATCAAAACCTCCACCGGATGGCTGTTTGTCTGTCTGTCAGTCAGTTAGTCAGTCAGTCAGTCAGTCAGTCAGTCACGTCACACTTTTCCCCTACTCATATCTCCGCCACCGTTGCCCCTATCCATGCCAAACTTTGCACACACACCGCCGATTCTTGCAAAACAGATTGTTGGACACTGCTCCTACAGAGTTTGCCCTAAAATCACGCAAAACGGTACACAGTATCTCTAAAGTCATCAACATGGATCTGCCCCATTTCCCATATTCCCTCCTGATTGGCTACCATTGCCTTCTAAAGTTTGTGTATGCAACCTGATGGTCGCTTATCTCCCGATTTAGGAAGTCTTACTGGTGATAGTTCTGTCAAATATGAATCTAAAAGCCATTAAGCTTCCGCATCCTTGCGGAAATTCTTTTTGAACCAGGCAGCCATCAGGACACTAATGGCTCTATTTAGTTTGTCTTAAGTAGCTGCTCTTATGCCTTAACTTAAAGGCCTGTCCATATTGTCTCCGACCACCAAACCCTTCATCAGAAAGGTTCGGTTCAACAACAAAATGACGTCTCTCGCTTCTTCTGAAAAGCATTAGCCCAAATTAGAGTTCAGAAAGCGTGCGTGCGTGCGTGCGTGCGTGCGCGCGTGCGCGCGTGCGTGCGTGCGTGCGGAAAGGCATTTATAGAATCAGCCTCGGGATGATATCTGCTGTATCTGTGTGGTTTGCAAACTCTGTGTAAATACAATGTTGTCCTGATTCTAGATTGTTGTGTGTTTCTCATACTCACGGTGTTTCTCTGTGTGTTGTCAGACGCTGGACTTCTCCCTGGAGGAGAGGCTGTGTCTGGCCGACCTGACGCTGGCTCTGGACAATGAGCTGCTGGTCAGCGGCAACGGCATCCACCAGGCTGCCCTGATCTCCTACAAGAATGAGATCACACACCTACAGTATGTATACGCACGCACGCACACACACACACACACACACACACACACACACACACACACACACACACACACACACTGCTCTGTTCCATTTCGTGTAGCGAAGCGTTTTAATTTCAAGGGTGACCTTAACTCTGAAAGCGGGTCCATTTGGTTCCATTTGCACACTCTCAGTTACTCGAGGAGTAAAATATGGAGATGACTGACATCATAATTGTCTGACATCATAGACCACACGAGACTGACACAGTATGTCTATATACTGTATGGGCATCCGAGATGTGGGCGTAATATTGTTGACATCAGGGATCCCCATGTATGGGCATAAAAAAGTGACAAGGACGAAATTAATGTGCAGGTGTGACTCGCGTCACACAACCACACTTGCAATTTCCCAGAATGTCTAGTTAAACAGATGTTGTTATCCAGACTGAGAGCTATAGATATAGAAGAAGTTTCTAGATCAGCAGAATCTAATTTCCTGTGGAGCTAATTAACCCAGAGAAGAAAGCAATGAACTGTTATTGATGTGGTATTGATTGGTTGGCCTGGGGCAGAAATGAAGTTACAAACAGCTGACCTGTATTCTACATGAACAGCTCATTTTAACATGACAATGTCTCCCTCTACTGGTCAAATTGTGACACAACACTTTAAGAACAGTTCAATTAAACTGATAGAAATCGTCACACTTTTGCCCTACTCATATGCCCGCCACCGTTAGGTGGAGTCTGAAGAGGTGAGTCTTCAGTCCATGGTGGAAGCTAGGGAGTGAGTCTGTAGTTCTAAGTGCGACAGAGAGTTTATTCCACAGTTTGGGGGCCAGGAGGGCAAATTGTCTAGGACGAGTGGATTTTTGTCCTGGGGTTTTTAGCAAGGGACATACAAAAAAAGTATTATTGAACTCAAGTCTCCATGGCATGACTAATCAATAGAAAAAAAGTCATTTTGGGGGTGAACTACTCCTTTAAACCTGTCTTGTATACGCTGCCCAAAATTCATAAATCAATGATTGATCCTCCTGGTCGCCCTATTGTGGCCCAAAATGATTCCCTTTTGTCTCCTCTGTCCGAATATGTGGATTTCTTTATCAAGCCCCTTGTCCACATATTACCTTTGTATATTAAAGACTCCACAGATCTAATACATAAAATCTCGCTTATCTCTGAGCTGCCTGACAATGTGGTATTATTAACCCTTGATGTGACGAGTCTTTACACAAATATTCCACATGAAGACTGATGCTGATGCAATGCCACCTAATCAGCTTATAGTCGATTTGGCTGCATATGCCCTGAAATATAACAATTTCAGTTTTGATAATGACTTTTGCCAGACCCATGAAATGGGTAGGCCTACATAAGCAAATGTCTGTCCGGGTTTTCTATATAAAGGGTATATATGATGATGACATGATGATGACATGCCTACAAAAGGCATGATGTCATAAATGATGATGACAGACAGGGGGTCTGGCACAACCAGGTTGACCTGGTCTAGTTTATTTACAAGTCTCTGGGACAAGCATGGGTTCAATTTTTGCTCCAAACTATGCTAATTTATTTATGGGCTATTTTGAGAAAAAAAATGTGTATTTAACCCCTCTGTTAGCACATACCAATCTAGGATTGTGAAGTGGTTCCGTTATATAGATGATATGTTCTCTATCTTTAAGGGCCGCATTGATGAATTGCAATCATTTGCATCTGTTCTAAATGAATGGGACCAAAATCTAAAATTTACATTAGAGTTCAGTCTCGAAAGCGTTAATTTTTTGGATATGTGAATTATTAACAATAGCGGTTGTCTCTCCACTACTCTGTATCAGAAAGAAACAGACCCCCCCCCCCCCCCCCCCCCCGTCCTTAAAAATGTCCTTACCAATAAGTCAGTTTTATAGATTGAGAAGAGTTTGTTCCTCCACTGATGAATACCTATACTATAATTTTGCGAATGTCTGTCTGTCTGTCTGTCTGTCTGTCTGTCTGTCTGTCTGTCTGTCACAGCGTTTCTCCTCAGTGGCTGGAGCAATTGATCTGAAATCGCATCACAATTAGCATATGAACACACCTAACATAACTGTGAAGCCCTTTTGTCACTTTCACAAATCGTATGCTGTATATTAGCATTTTTATGGTGTATCTACTATCTATTCTGCATCTAGCTTGAGGCTCATCTATTCTGCATCTAGCATGAGGCAACATGTTTAACCAGCTCTCTCTCTGTGCGTGCGTGCGGGCGGGCGGGCGGGCGGGCGGGCGGGCGGGCGGGCGGGCGGGCGGGCGGGCGGGCAGGCAGGCAGGCAGGCAGGCAGGCAGGCAGGCAGGCAGGCAGGCAGGCGCGTGGGCGGGCGGGCTGGGGGGGGGTAGCCATTAAACGAATACTGTGAAGCCCGTTTGTCACTTTCACAAATCGTATGCTGTATATTAGCATTTTTATGGTGTAACTACTATCTATTCTGCATCTAGCATGAGGCATGTCTATTCTGCATCTAGCATGGGGCAACATGTTTAACCAGCTCTGTGTGTGTGTGTGCGTGCGCGTGTGCGTGCGTGTGTGTGTGTGTGTGTGTGTGTGTGTGTGGGTGGGCGGGGGGCGGGGGGGGGGGGGGGGGGGGTGTTGGCTGGCCCTCTTTCAGATGTTGTCATGTAGATCGGTACACAGTATCTCTGTAGCCTTTAAACGAAACGGGTATTTCTTACATTGATGCTCCTACATATTATCATGCAAGCACCAGAAAGTTACTTTCCATCCCTCATATACTGTGTGCACAGTGCACACCCCATAACCCACACACTGCACATCATTTCGGAGCTCATATCTTTGAACGGGTAAGGACTAGTTTAAATAAAGCTTCTAAATGTATCCAAAGAGGGTATGATTTTCGCGTGTGTTGAGAAGGCCTTTACATTGGCTTTAAACAAACCCCGCTCTGAATTTTGCAAAAAAGCAACAAGAAAGCAACAAGAAGAAATGTTCTGTTACATGTGTCACCACTTATTCTGCCAATTCTCATAAGATTCAGTCTATTTTTAAGAAGCATTGGCATATCCTCAAGTCTGACCCAGAATTTTCACCTCCTTTTGTTTTAACCCATTTAGGCCTGACCTAAGTTTTCTGAAAAACAATATTATTAAGAAATTACCCTACAAAAACAAATATGTTGCCTCATACTGTACATGTACTGTAATACACTAAAATGTGTTCGCCCCTCTTCCATTTGGTTCATGCCCATTTCCAATCCTGCAGCTCTGCTGCACAAGGGCAGACTCTTCGGGCTCCCCTCCCAAAGGGAAACTACCCGTGTGGGCGTTGTGTGCAATGTAACAACACAGTGCAAACCAAACATTGTAATCATCCGCACACTGGTAAACGGTTTAAGATCAGTGTTTGTGTGTGTGCAGGACGGCAAATTCTGGGCCCTGGGTACAATGATTCACGGCGGGTCCCCCATGAATGTTCTTTAACCCATTTAGACTGGGAACGCATTATTACACATAATTATTACACACATATTTTGTGCAACTTGTGCTATTATTTTGTGTACTATTGAAAAATAGCAGATAGGCCTATACAAGCTCACAGCTGTGCTGCAAGCTTGTACATCTGCTATTTTTGAAAATTTGTGTGAAGATCTTTGAATATTTCTAAAGGTTTTTTGAAAAACCTATGTTTCTATGTCAGTGTTGCTCAAACCTTTTCATGTGAAGGACCCCCAAAATGATATGTATTTTGGCCACAGACCCCAATCTCAAAATATTTCGTTCCAGGGACCCCCCAGAAGCAAAATTTTAGTTACAAACGTTCGCTTATTCAAAGATTTGCACAAATTTTCACGACTTTTAAAAAATAGCAGATATACAAGCTCGCAGCGCGGCACTCAGTGCCACGCTGTGAGCTTGTATATCTGCTATTTTTCAATAGCTCAAGCAGAGCCGTTTCTGGGCCCATGGGGGCCCTAAGCATGATTCTGCTATGGGGCCTTCCTGCGGGCGCGAGCGTAGCGAGCGCACGCGAAAAAATAATAGGCCTAACATTTTTTATCGTTTTTTAATCCATTTTACATTGGAAATATATATATATATATATATATATATATATATATATATATATATATAAATGAATAAATAAAAAACTACAACAACAGGCAATGTATTTTTGCTATGTTTGATTTGTTCTTTTCTTATTTAAATAAAAAATGAAAACTTCCCCATAGGGGTGCTGGAACACCTGCAGCACCCCTAGTTCCCATGCTGTTCCCACGCTCCTGCACAGTGGCCACTGTGCCAAAACATCACATTCACTTTCTCTTTCAGCGGTGTGGAGATGCGCAGAAGCAAAGAAAGTCACCACAGTTTGATTTGATCATTGCTTTAGTCAATTATGAAGGGATTTTAAAAATTAAAACGTCTCCATATTGCTTTTGAAGTCTGGCATTTGCGATTCGCTAATCGCGGGATTTCACATCGCGATTTCGGTTTGAAAACGATTAACCATGCAGCACTAGTTCTTTTCTGCTGAGGAGGGGCGGGTGGGGGGGCTTTTTGGTCGGAGGGGCCCTACGCAGACTGCGTAGTCTGCGTGTACGGCCCGCCGGCGCTGAGCTCAAGTATGAAATAATGAAGGCCCCTCCACCTTGGGCCCTAGTAACTCAGTCCCACATTCCCCCCCTTGTGACGCCCCTGCAGGACGGTAGCAGAGGACGCGGTCAGAGAGCGAGACAGGCTGAGGACAGACCTGGACTGGGCAGACAGACGGAACCTGCAGCTGGTGCGAGAGGTGGACGACAGGCACGCTAGCATGGAAACCATCAACCAATCCAAGATCAAGTAAACGCTGTTGATTGTTGGTATAGTAGCTGTTGGTATTGTAGCTGTTGGTATAGTAGCTGTTGGTATAGTAGCTGTTGGTATTGTAGCTGTTGGTATAGTAGCTGTTGGTATTGTAGCTGTTGGTATTGTAGCTGTTGGTATAGTAGCTGTTGGTATAGTAGCTGTTGGTATAGTAGCTGTTGGTATTGTAGCTGTTGGTATTGTAGCTGTTGGTATAGTAGCTGTTGGTATAGTAGCTGTTGGTATAGTAGCTGTTGGTATTGTAGCTGTTGGTATTGTAGCTGTTGGTATAGTAGCTGTTGGTATAGTAGCTGTTGGTATAGTAGCTGTTGGTATTGTAGCTGTTGGTATTGTAGCTGTTGGTATAGTAGCTGTTGGTATAGTAGCTGTTGGTATAGTAGCTGTTTGTATAGTAGCTGTTGGTATAGTAGCTGTTGGTATAGTAGCTGTTGGTATAGTAGCTGTTGGTATAGTAGCTGTTGGTATAGTAGCTGTTGGTATAGTAGCTGTTGGTATAGTAGCTGTTGGTATAGTAGCTGGAGTGTGTCTGTGGTGGAGAAAAGTACTCACATTTGATAATAAAAGTATCAATACTGCAATGCAGGAACACTCTGTTACAAATAAAAGTCCGGAATAAAAAATGTGCTTGAGTAAAAGTACAAAAGTATTGGTGTCAAAATGTACTTGGAAGTACAAAAGTAGAAGGTACTAATGTCCTATTTGAAGTTTTCAAATAAATATGACGATAGCAGATCTACAAGCACATTAGATTGGCTATTTTCACTATTTTAAATAATTTTTAAGAGGATAAAAACAAAATGAACAGTTTTGGACGTACAAGCTTTCCACCCGACAATGACGGTATACTGAGGATTTGGGATTGGGCGTGACTGGTGTGTGATTGGTGGATTGGTTTCGGCAGGGACCTGGAGCAGGACTTCCGCGATAGGCTGACGGCGCTGAGGAGCCAATCGGAGCAGGAGAGCGAGGTGCTGCTGCAGCAGGTGGAGCGAGAGAGGGACCAGCTGAGAGAGGAGCTGGCTCTGATGAGGACCAGAGAGAGCACCCTGCAGGAGGAGATCTGCAACACCACGCAGGTAAACTGATCTGCAAGACCACCATGGGTGTAGGGTTAGGGTTACTTGGGTACATTTAAGCACTAGGCCAGGGGTCTTCAACGTTTTCAGGCCAAGGACCCCTTATGTGAGAGAGAGATGAAGCAGGGAACCCCCACAACCTTTTTCATAGATTCCATATAGTTTCATTGTTTGGCAGCACAATCATCAGGGTATTTTGGATTCATGTCAATTTGTGTTTTCAGATATTTAACCACTTGAACCGTCAATACTTAATGAACTTGACCTTTCACTCTGTACTTCAACCTATCTTCATATAATTGGTCCCACTAATGTTCACAATAGAATTGCATTTTCTTTTCCTACTCGGTCTGTGTCTCTTAGGAGGGATGTGGGCAGTTCAGAAACCCCACTACCAGTGACATCATCGTTAGGAAGATATATATTTTTTAAAACCTGTCTGCCAGTGACATCATCGTTAGGAGGATATTTATTTTAAAACAAGATTAAAACAACTATTTAAATTATTGTGAGAACAGTGGCTTCCATTATAACATTTCAGAATAGAAAGCCTGCCATTTCTATTAGCTTGGATTTCCTATCGATGATGTCACTGGTAGATGGGTTTCTGAACTTCCCACAGCCCTCCTATAAGACACTGACCAAGTAGATTAGTGACCTATCTTCATATAATAGGTCCTCACTGAGGACCTATTATATGAAGATAGGTTGAAAAGTGGTGAAGTCCTCCTTTAAAGGGATATTTCACTTAAAAAAAAAACTCCAGGCTCAGGGCCTCTCCCCACACACACCCATTGTAACTTCAAACTCCATTTTAACCATGATAGATTCATTAAGAACACCAGTTATTTTTTTCTGGTGACTCATACTACCCTCCTAATACGTGAGCAGGCCGTGTTTTTTCAATAACCTTTTTCATTTATTTTTAATAAAAAAGTTTTGTATTTAATTTTTTTCCATTTTCCCAAAGAATTATTAAAAATAAAAGAAAAAGGTTATTGAAAAAACACGGCCTGCTCACGTATTAGGGGGGGTAGTATGAGTCACCAGAAAAAATAACGGGTGTTTTTAATGAATCTATCATGGTTAAAATGAAGTTTGAAGTTACAATGGGTGTGTGTGTTGGGAGAGGCCCTGAGCCTGTTGAGCCTGTAGAGCCTGATAACATTTACATCAAATATCTAAATATTGAATCAAGCAAATTAAAATCTGTTCACGGTGTTCATAAAAGCCTGATTAGATGATAAAATGACCAAATGTTTTTTGGAAAGTGGAATATCCCTTTAAGTACAATTTTGAGGTACTTTTATTTTACTGTCAGAGTGTGTAAATATAGTGGCCATCGCCATCATAAAGGTCCATACACACCGCCGGCCAATTGGCCAATAGCGAATTAGCGTATAATTCGCTTTTTTTTTTAAAACCTTATAAAGTCAATGGAAGCATCCACACCAAAAGCGAATTTTGAATTTAGCGAACATTCGCTGGTGAACTCCTCTCTCTCTATGTATTAAATCAGGCTCACTCTATCCTACTTAAAGAGAGAGAAAGAGCATGGTCGAAGGACCTTCCCTTTGCATTGAGGCCGAGGGGAACAGTGTTTATTTTCCGTGTCTCTCGTCTGTGTGTGTGGCTGCTTGGAAAAAGTACTCGAATGTCTACTGGTAAAAGCATGGTTTATGTATGTTTTATTGTTAATTTATATGCAAAAAGACTAATGTTTTAAAATAAATCGCTGGGTATTAAATACAATAGGATCCGAAATGTAGTGGAGTAGAAGGAAAGTACTGGGAATTGGACTCAAGTACAAATACCTACAAGTACAGGCTACTCAAGTAAATCTACTTTTAGTTACTTTACACTGCTGCAGAGCGGAGGGGCAACGGTGAACGCGTGTTGTCTCTTCTGTGATATGATGGGTTTTGTGCAGCGGTGAAGACTTCTATTCTTCTTTTTCTTTTTATTATTTAATAGGCTAACAACCACGGCCAGGTCATCATCACTTGAGGATGTAGTTTCCATTGTTTTATTTGTTTCCCCGTCCGTTCTCCTCTCTCCTCTCTCTCCTTTCTTCTCCTTTCTCCTGTGGCTACAGGCAGATATCACCCCCTCGTTTTTTGGCGAATTGAGCGAATATTAGACGCATATTCGCGTCGCTTTTTGGTGTGTATGGAAAAAGGCGAATCGCGAATACTTCGCTTTTTTGGTTCGCTTATTCACGCCGCTTTCGCTAATTCGCCGGTCTGTACAGAGCTTAAGAGTTGCCCACCCCTGATCTAGACGTGCGTGCGTTTGCGTGTTTGTGTGTGCGTGGAGCAGGAGAACAGGGGCCTGGAGGAGGAGCTGGGTCTGGTGAAGGTGAAAGGAGAACAGGGGCCTGGAGGAGGAGCTGGGTCTGGTGAAGGTGAAGATGTGTGAAGCAGAGACCTCTGTGTGTCGCCTCAACCGGGACCTGAGCCAGCTGCTGCACGACAAGGTTACACACACACACACACACACACACACACACACACACACACACACACACACACACACACACACCCTGAGCTGTCACGCTTACACACTTAATATTCACTGCCAGGTTTTTTTACCTCCAAAGGCCCACAATGCCAGAGTTGACCTTAAACTTTGACCTAAAAAAGGTTTAGATCGATGGTCTCAAACATGCCCATGGATGCCATGAAATCAGGAAAAAAAAGAATCGTCCGGTTTTGACATTCCCATGCAAAGCTAGATCGTTATAAATGAAAGTTGTTTTAAAGGAGTGAATGAGAGCTCACACACAAACACACACATGCGCACACACATGCGCACACACATGCGCACACACATGCGCGCACACACACACACACACACACACACACACACACACACACACACACACACACACACACACACACACACACAGTCATGTTTGTCAACCCCTGCAGAAGAGCCTAGAGATCAAAGCCAATGCTTTTGGCTTAGTCAACAGCGCCACCTAGTGGTTGAAAATGATAATCTGTCAAGATACGTCCATGGCATGGAATCCGCCATTGACGCTGATCTATGTCAAACCCTGGTTTTCAGTGATCACACTAGAGGCGCCCTTCTCCAACGTATGAATGGTGCTTGGCTGCTAGGAGACGGATGCAACCGGAAAAACGGTCATCCCAAAATGGTTCTGTCCGTCCCTGCAGATTTAGAACTAGAAGCAGTGCTCTTCTAAGCACAGGTCTCCACCAGGTCAGGAAGGTGCGTGCAAAGTTTCATGGAAAGCGCAAGCTGCGTTCGTGATTTGAGGCATTTTGTTAAAAAATCTGAAGTGGCATTTTTTCCTCTGTCTAGTGGGAATGTGCTTGCACAATTTCACGAAAATTGCACGCTGCGTTCGTGATTTGAAGCATTTTGTTCAAAACCGACCAATCCTACAAACAAAAAGACAATCTTGGCCAATCGGGATAGAATATGAAAAATCGGACGGGTCCATGTCGATCACATGACTGTAGAGATAATGTCTACCGACGTGCGTGATTTTTGAACCAAATATGTAGGACGGGTAGACAAATAGATTTGGTGAGGGTCCAATTTTTTTCTAAGGCATTAGATGGTGGGCCAGAACATATCATGAAAGGCACATTTTAAATTCATAGTTAAACAATGTTACGGGAACTCCAAGACAGACTGCCTTACAAGACACAATAGGCATTTATTTTAGATTAAAAAAATCTAAAATAAGGTAATAGGTGGCAAAGTGAACTGACCTTGTAGTGGAGCCTAATAATGATCATTTTAATGATTACATAAGCCTACTTTTATTCTCATTATTACTCCCTTCTCTGCTGCCATGCCTGCCAGGCTACAACAATGTTACATGTAAGCATGATTCATAATACATGACTTTGCAGATCTTAATCTCACAACTCAATGCGAAAAGACGATCGCAAGTGTTGTAAGCTTGTAGATCAGAGATTTTTTTTAAACAACTTCAGTTTACTAAAATAGGACTAAAGCTAAACGGTGTGTTACTGTATACAAAAGACTAAGATTAAATCTGAATTTCCTGTCACAGTGAACACTGCGTTACATACACATTACAACATTATACAGTGTTCAATTCATTCAGCTTTATTGGCACGAGAGAACATACATTTGCATCGCCAAAGCAAGAGTCAAAAACATTTGAAGAAACACACTGGGGAAAGTATGTAGTCGGGATAAAATGGGCACGCAGAAAGAGAAGGGTGGCATGGGAGAAGGTACACGCACGCACGCACGCACGCACGCACGCACGCACGCACGCACGCACACACACACACACACACACACACACACACACACACACACACACACACACACACACACACACACACACACACACACACACACACACACACACACACACACACACACACACACACACACACACATGCAGGCAGTGATGCATTTAGTGGTGTGAGGTAACTCATCCTGGACACTGATCTTTGCAGTGCTATAAATTAATAATTCACTGTGTGTGTGTGTGTGTGTGTGTGTGTGTGTGTGTGTGTGTGTGTGTGTGTGTGTGTGTGTGTGTGTGTGTGTGTGTGTGTGTGTGTGTGTGTGTGTGTGTGTGTGTGTGTGTGTGTGTGTGTGTGGCAGTAAAGGTCTCAGATGAATTTTAGGGGAACAGGCAGTCCACTCTGTACTGACAGTCTGAGATGGAGACAGTAAGTGTAGGAGACAGACAGTAGGACAGCTGAGAGGGAGACAGTGTAGGAGAGACAGACAGTAGGACAGCTGAGAGGGAGACAGTGTAGGAGAGACAGACAGTAGGACAGCTGAGAGGGAGACAGTGTAGGAGAGACAGACAGTAGGACAGCTGAGAGGGAGACAGTGTAGGAGAGACAGACAGTAGGACAGCTGAGAGGGAGACAGTGTAGGAGAGACAGACAGTAGGACAGCTGAGAGGGAGACAGTGTAGGAGAGACAGATAGTAGGACAGCAGAGAGGGAGACAGTGTGAGAGAGACAGACAGTAGGACAGCTAAAAGGGAGACAGTGTAGGAGAGACAGACAGTAGGACAGCTGAGAGGGAGACAGTGTAGGAGAGACAGACAGTAGGACAGCAGAGAGGGAGACAGTGTGAGAGAGACAGACAGTAGGACAGCTAAAAGGGAGACAGTGTAGGAGAGACAGACAGTAGGACAGCTGAGAGGGAGACAGTGTAGGAGAGACAGATAGTAGGACAGCAGAGAGGGAGACAGTGTAGGAGAGACAGACAGTAGGACAGCAGAGAGGGAGACAGTGTGAGAGAGACAGACAGTAGGACAGCTGAGAGGGAGACAGTGTAGGAGAGACAGACAGTAGGACAGCTGAGAGGGAGACAGCGTAGGAGAGACAGACAGTAGGACAGCTGAGAGGGAGACAGTATAGGAGAGACAGACAGCAGTAGGTTGTGGTCGCATCTGATCCCAGGCCAGTATTTACAGTAGGTCATTCTTCATTCAATTCTAAAACGGCGGGGTCTAGGGACCCTCGGGGTTCCTCGAAGGGGTTCGAAAAGGGCCCTTACAGCTCTGTAACTCTTGAGTGTGTGGTTTGCGCACACTCAGAATTACGGGGGTCCTTTGAGAAACACTCAAGAACAGTGTGTCTCAAACGTGCACATTTCAAGGGCTCCCCTTAACTCTGACAGTGTACATGGTGGTTCCATTTGTACACTGCCAGAGTTACAGACTTGTATGGGTCAATTTAGACCCCACTAAAGGAACCCACAGAGTCCCTGGAATCCACTTTGAGAAGCACTGCTCTAGTAACCTGGACGTGAACTGTATCATAGTCATAGAATGTGTGCATGAGCGCTGTGTTCCTATCATGGTAGAATCGGTTTGCTCATGTTTATCTGTTTGTTTTTGCACCTTTCATTTGATAGTTTGGCAGTTTGGATGCCAACCAATCGGGAGCCAGCCAGGAGGAGGGCTTCTCTGACATCATCAAGGAATACGAACTGCAGTGTCGGGTGAGAGAACACAACACCGTGTGTGATGTGCGTGAGTGAGTATGTGTATGTGTGTGTGTGTGTGCGCACACAAGTGTGTGCGTGTGTGCGTAAAGGAACCATTATTATTACAGTTGTTGGACTTTAAAGGACAACTTAGTTTTTTTTACTGCAAGGGTTCATATTTTAGATTGCAATTAGAGAAAAGAAAAGATGAGTGTTAAAATGTTTTCATTTACTGCTTTCTATCGTTTTAGCGAGTTTAATTTATTTGATTTCAATGGTTGGGACATGCGATGCAAGTGGCTAAATATGTATGTTTAGACACAATAAGCCCATTCCCAAGATGCACCACAATCTTTTATGGTCAGATGTAACTTATGGGGGCTACTAGTGTTACTGTAAAGAAATCGCCGGCTTATTGTGTCTAAAAACACATATTTAGCCACTTGCATGCATGCCCCCAACCACTGAAATCAAGGACATTAAAATCGCTAACGTATAGAAAGAAGTAAATGAAAACATTTTAACACATCTTTTCATTTCTCTAATTATAATCTAAAATATGAACCCTTGTTGTAAAAAAAACAAATTTGTCCTTTAAGGCAGGGGTCTTCAACAGGTGGTCCGGGACCCCTAGGGGGTCCTTAGAGTTACTACAAGAGCGTCCTCCAAATCTTTAAGTGATAGCAACTTTTTTTTCTCCTTTTTTTTATGTTAAACAATTCACCCTTTGTTAGCCTTCTGGTTGGTCCCTGACTGACCAACCAGCAGGCTCTATCTGCCTTGTCCCGCCCTGGTTCCGCCTTTTTTATGTTGAATTTGCTAAAACATAATTTATGGAGAAATAAAAACATATAAAAACATGCTGATTCACTATGCTGCCACTGAGCAGCTCCATTTGACTGAAACCAAGTTTGAAATTAGAATTGAGCACACAGAATAACAATATGAAGCAACTGAATTAACATGAAAGTGGATGGAGTGTCCCACTGAATGTCCCTCCAAGACACAGCAACCAATGGGTGTGGAGAGGGGCAGGACAACGGGCGGGACTTGACAAAGGGTGAATTGAACCCTAGCGTCCATATTCGTAGAAATGTAGCCAAAAATAGCAGATCTACAAGCTCACAACGCCTCGCGCTGCGAGGCGTTGTGAGCTTGTAGATCGGCTATTTTCGGCAAAGAGCTTTGGTGTAGAGGGGAAAAGGAGTAAAAAGTATTGACGGTTCAAGTGGTTAAATATCTTAAAACACAAATTGACATGAATCCAACATACACTGATGATTGTGCTGTCAAACAATGAAACTATATGGAAACAGGTTGTGGGGGGTCCCTGCTTCATCTCTCTCTCGGCTAAGGGGCCCTTGGCCTGAAAATGTTGAAAACCCCTGCTTTAAGGTGATACTATCCAGTATGTTGATAAGCCTGTCTCTGTCTACCTGAATGCCTCCCTGGCTGGGCCAATAGAAAGTCAAGGTGAGCCTCATGGTCATTGATAAAAGAAGGTACGGTCGGTCCACCGGGCCGCCATTGTCGTGCATGGGAGGCAAACTGGATGCGACATTCTGTGAAACCTTGGAGTCACTGACAGTACTTTTTCATTTAAGCAGTTCAGGAACATAAAAAGAAGGACATCTCACAGGTGGTTTTCGAATCACTTTGTTTTTCAATGTGCACATTTTATTGAAGCATCTAAACAGCTGGCTCGGCGTCATCGCAGATTTTAGTTGTCAATGACAATTGTCAATGTTTACATTGAAAAGCGAAAAAAAACGAAAAATAAAAATAAAAGATTTATTCTACAATTATTTTATTTTCCTGTAGTATTTTAAAAAGGTCTCAATCGTTCAGAAATAGTGTATTTCATAAGTCGGTCCACCTGGCTCTCATTGACTGCAATGCATTCCATTCACCTCCCAGCTGGTGGAGAAAGTACTCAGTTTAAGAAACATGAACAGGATAAGATGTTGATTTCCTTTAAGTTAAAGTGTAAATACTGCAATGTAGAAATACTCTGCAATAAAGTTGAAGTCCCATATTAAAAATGTACTTGAGTAAAAGTATAAAAGTAGTGGCATCAAAATATAATTAAAGTACCAAATGTAAAAGTACCCATTGTGCAGAATGTTCCATTTCTTAAGTTCAAAATGCATACAGTATACTGTATTTCTTATGAAGCTCACCATGCATCGCAACGCAAGGTGAGCTTGTAGATCTGCTATTTTCAAATGGCCGCAATATCTATATCTTGGGCTGAAGTGGTTTGAGTGTTTTTGTAATAAAAATCTACAAAGTAACTAGTAACTAAGGTTTTCAAATAATTGAAGTGGAGTAAATGTACAATATTTGCCTCTGAGATGTAGTGGAGTAGAAGTAAAACTACTGAAAACTGGAAATACTCCAGTAAAGTAAAAGTACCTCACCACTTAAGTACAGTACTTAAGTAAATGTACTTAGTTACTTTACACACTGCCTCCCAGCTGCAGTTTGCCTCCCAGTGTGACAGGTCTTCCAGATGACCCTACCTTCTTTTCTAAAGCACCTTGGTTTGGGTTGTCTCTGCTCTTGCAGCCTTCTGAAAACTCAGTGGCTGATAAAATGCTTAAAAGGGTCCTTGGTCATTTTAAGCCTTAAATGGCTTAATGCATTATAATGGCCTAAAATAAAACACCTTTACTATTTTATTTATTTTAGAAATGGTTCATCTTTTCCTCAAGGGGGACAACACCCGTTGCAAGTTGATGTCATTTTTCCATGTGTATTCCAGCCCTATGAACTGTATGGAAATACAAATGTATAATATTGTTTTGATTGTGTATTAGTGGAAGCTCATATTAGGAAGTATTAAAGGAGTATTTCCACCCCAAAATGACTTTCCTATTGATTACTCATGGCATGGAGACTTGTATAATACTAGAAAGTCGCGCCGCAAGCGGCGCTCCTGTCTAGACCCCCTCGCCCCGCACGCACACACACACACACACACACACACACACACACACACACACACACACACACACACACACACACACACACACACACACACACACACACACACACACAAGCGGCCGTTGTAGGGTGGTAGCGAATAGCATTACTTTTGTGCTTAAGTAGGTGTACATTTTAGAGAGCAGATAGTGGGACAGTGGGGACATGCATGCACACAGAGACAGCAGCAGCGCGTGTGCTTTTTTTTACAGAAAGAAATTGCCAGTACCTTTTTGTGCTGTAGTTGGGCTTATGGTCGTCATTGTCACTGGAGAAAAAAATACGTGTTGATGCTGTTCTTGTTGTGGGACTCTGCTGTAACTTTCCGTCTGTGCTGTGGAAGTGTAGCGGGATCCTAGCCAGTGGCGTCAGTTCAGAAAAAGCAAAGGTATGGCAACATGCTGTAGTTGGGCTTATGGTCGTCATTGTCACTGGAGAAAAAAATACGTGTTGATGCTCTTCTTGTTGTGGGACTCATGGATATATAGCTGCATACCCCTGCCATACCCAAGTGACGCCCCTGATCCTATAGCGATTAGCGAATGAGCGGACGGCAGAGTTATGGGCGGTATTTTTCCATACGTTCTTCTCCCTACCCCGTACGTTCTTCTCCCTACCGTTGAGTTGAAGTTGAGTTGAAGTGGATGCAAAGTGGGCGTGAATGGGCTTGGAAGTGGGATGCGGCTCTTGCTCAATTGTATAATAAAGATATATATATATTACAATACATTTACCATTGATTCCAAATGGGGACCCGAATGGATTTGGGTCCCCATCTGGAATCAATGGGGTAAATTTACTATAATCAAAATGTTGTCTTAGGAATGCGAAAAATACAATAACAAGTCTCCATGGTGTGAGTAATCAAAAAAAAAAAAAAAAAAAACATTGTGGGGGTGAACTACTCCTTTAAGTTTTTTTTTTTTTTATGTAGCACATGCATTCCATACATTCCATAGGACTGGACTACACATGGACAAATGACCCTCTTGTCCCCCTTGAGTAAAATATGAACTATTTAAAACAAAAACAATATATATATATATATATATATATATATATATATAAAGAAATTATAATGCATTAAGGCATACAAGGCTTATCGGCCAGGGATCCTTTTAAAGAGGGTGTGAAGTGATGTCTTTGTGTTAAAATAAGTGTTAAATATCTCTATGTTCACATGGTAATTATTTCTATGGAGTGGTTGTTCAGTGACAGGGGTCTCCATGTCTCTCCAGCTCTTTGGGGAACAGAAAATACATTGGCATACCAATGTTGTCATGCGACAAAAGTCACACACAATTCAAGATAAACAAGTGAAACTGGAAGAAATGAGCAAACTTGGAACTGGAATCCAATTAATTTGAAGCTGATGAATGGGCAAAGTCAGTGATTACTGTCAGAATATTAGGGCTGCAACTAACGATCGATTAATTGGTCGATTATTTAATCGATTAATCGGATTATGGCACTTATTTAGCTATTACCTTATATATTAGATTTTAGGTTCGTTTAGACAACAAAAAACATATATTAAAGATGAATGATTCATTCAGAAAGACATAATTTATTACATTTTGCTCAGCTGCCGATTAGGTTGCTACTAAAAGACAAAAATAAATACCTTTTTCTGACTGCATACTGATTAAAGAATAAGTCCTATTCTTTGTTCTTGACCCTATATTCCTGCACAGTATTACAAAAAAGTCCAGCGATTAGTTGACGATTCGATTACGATTATTACATTAGTTGGCAACTAATTGAATAATTGATTCGATTACGATTAATCGTTACAGAATATAGAGCTTTAACTTTTTAACAAAACCTTCTTTTTCATCTCACGTCTCACATGCAGCCACTGTTTTAACGTGGCTGGTGCATTTTTACAAGAGATCAGTCATGTGTGTGTGTGTGTGTGTGTGTGTGTGTGTGTGTGTGTGTGTGTGTGTGTGTGTGTGTGTGTGTGTGTGTGTGTGTGTGTGTGTGTGTGTGTGTGTGTGTGTGTGTGTGTGTGTGTGTGTGTGTGTGTGTGTGTGGTCGGTCATGCAGTGTGTCAGGATGCTGTGCCATAGCAGACATGCTATTAGGTGCTAATTACAGTAGGTCATGTGTGCCTTTACGTGAAACATAACTCTGTGTGCGTTCGTTCTGTAACAGGAACTGCGGGACAGGAATGACGAGTTGAGCTCCGAGCTGGAGTTGCTGAAGAGCCAGGGAGGATCCAGGAAGACCAAGCGATCCAGAGATCGTCAGTCCTCTTTGTCCTGGTCCAACAGAGCCTCGCTCAGCACAGAGTCTGACTCAGGTACATTGATTGATTGATTATTTTATTAGACAAAAATGGAGAACAGTACAAGTATAGTCAATACAATAGAAACAGTGGCGTCATTTCAGAAAAAGCTAAGGTATGGCAACATGACTGGTGTCTTGCACGCAGTCATGTTGCCATACCTTAGCAACAGGCATGATACATTTAAAATGTTCCCCGTTTCTATGGTTTCTTGGGCTGGATATGGCAGCCTGCAACGGTTGTTCAAGTGTAGCTATACTTGGCATGTTAGTAAATGTGCCACAATTAACAATAATGCATTGCACCTGTGCAGCTGACCTGCGGAACCTGGGAATATACCATTCTGTCAAGATGGGGAGAATACAAGTCTGGAGAATATAATTATAATACCTTGTTAGAGTGACCATTTGTTACGTTTTGCATTTGTAGTTATTTTACTGTAATTTAACAACATAATAACCAGCACAGGTAGACAAAGAGACATTTGTGGATTTATATTTAAAAGTAACTTTTATTTCCCCCCCTTGGCCCAGGATATGGCAGCTGCATACCCCTGCCATACCCAATTGACGCCCCTGAATAGAAATGTAGTACAGTACAAGTACAGTTAAACACCCTGCCTAAAAGGAAGATCTCAAATAAGACCTCTTACGGTCTTTTTACGTTGAAAGCCCTCAGTATTTAATTAGGCACATCGTCTGACTGTTTATATTGGCTCACAAGCCTCACATGGTGAGAAAGACGCACTCACGCATGCTATACATGGACCACCCGTGGATTTCTCGGCCATTCGCGGACTTTTCTGACGTCCGCAGAATAACGGTCGCGAGTGGCAGCAGAGCGGCGGGAGTAGTCATTACTACTATTATAAAACGATGTGTACAGGGTCTGGTCAGTGGCCAGCTCATACAGAGCCTGGGGGAATAGCTTAGCTTCCCTCCTGCTGGTTGCACTGACGCTGTATTGGTCCGGTCCCACATTCGTTCCTGACAGAAACTGTGTCCTGAACTATAGTTCCTCTATGTCTATGGTCCTGGCAATAATAATGCTAATGCAGAAGAGAATAAATAAATATTACACCCATACTAGGTAGTAGGTAGGCTATCCTCTAAAATGTGGTTACTATGGGCATGGTTTGGATGATAAATATAGTCTTTGCAACAGAAAGTAATTATTAAAAACAATAACAATTAAAAAAAAGAATAGATTTAATATTAGATTTATATTCTCAAAAATGATTATTTGATTATTCTAACCACTAATTAAAATTAATTGTAACTATTTCATGAAGGGTTTTACTTGATTATTAGAACTATATCATTTTTAGCTTGATAACTGGTCATTTTAGGTTGTTTTTTAATGTCCGCGGAATCAAGAATTGTTCACCACAGAATTCCGCAGAATCAGGATTGTTCTCCGCGGAATTAAGACTTTTTCTCCGCGGATTCCTGGGGGGACTAATCAAGGTCCATTATTTATTCTGCATTTGAGCCACGGACCATACATTCTACATTCCACTATTTGATGAGATGTTGCCTCTGAGCCAAAACGTAGAATATTTAGTTGTCTTTGGATAAGACTTTGTGCAGAATTCCATGCTTTATTGATGTGGTACCATATAGCAGGGGTCTTCAATGTTTTCAGGCCAAGGACCCCTTAGTTGAGAGAGAGATGAAGCAGGGACCCCCCACAACCTTTTCATAGATTCCATATAGTTTCATTGTTTCACAATCATCAGTGTATTTTGGATTCATGTCAATTTGTGTTTTCAGATATTTAACCACTCAAGCCCTCATTACCTAATAAACTTGACCTTTTACTCTGTACTTAGTCTGCTCTTTTCCCCCTCTACACCAAACCTCTTTTCAGAAAATAGCTGATCTACAAGCTTACAACGGCTCACAACGCCTCCTGCGAGGCGTTGTGAGCTTGTAGATCTGCTATTTTTGGCTACAGTTCTCAGAATATGGACACCAGGGTTCAAGTTGTTAATATAAAAAGGATTGGAAGATTTGGAGGACCCCCTGTAGTAACTCTGAGGACCCCCTAGGGGTCCCGGACCCCCTGTTGAAGACCCCTGCCATATAGGATCTAACAGGTCACCGTTTTGTTGGACAACCAAGGCATGGAAGTGATTGTAATGACAACTAGTAACACATTCATGGAAAAAAAAAAAAAACCTTTGACCACAACAAATAGTGCAAAAGCGATAGGCTTATCATGGGCTCCACTCTAAGCTATGAGGCCTGCTGGGTTCTGCTGGGGAAACTGGACAACAGGAGCTTTTCTGCCTATTAGACCCAATGGACACTCCTTTGGGATCCAAGTAGGAAAATGAGCCTAGATCAGGGGTCTTCAACAGGGGGTCCGGGACCCCTAGGGGTCCTCAGAGTTACTACAGGGGGTCCTCCAAATCTTTGTGTGATAGAAACTTGTTTTTTCCCCCTTTTTATATTAACCATTTGAACCCTAACGTCCATATTCTGAGAACTTTAGTCAAAAATAGCAGATCTACAAGCTCACAACGCCTCGCAGCTGTAGATCGGCTATTTTCGGCAAAGAGATTTGGTGTAGAGGGGAAACAGAGCAGAATTAAGTACAGAGTGAAAGGTCAAGTTTATTAAGTATTGACGGTTCAAGTGGTTAAATATCTGAAAACACAAATTGACATGAATCCAAAATACACTGATGATTGTGCTGTCAAACAATGAAACTATGGAACATATGAACAGGTTGTGGGGGGTCCCTGCCTCATCAACTAAAGGTTCCTTGGCCTGAAAACGTTGAAGACCCCCGGTCTAGATGTTATTTAGGGCGGAGTTGTCCTTTAAGGTGCCTTGCTGGGGGGCACAACGAGCTTCCCTCCAATGCAGATTCTTGGCTCTGGAATGACAATAGTTTTGAAGACACGCCCTACATTCCCTGGTAGACACGCCCCTCATGTCATCACAAGTTGCCCTTCAGGTTTCTGTGGCTCAACTACATTCTGTCTGTTCCTGTGACTCATTTGGTTGCATGTTTTCCAACAGTTCTGTAGCAGGCACACTAAATGTTGTTCCTATAGCTACGAGTCTCATTTGGTCCCATGTTTTTAGATGTAGCAGTTACACTACATTCTGTTCCTATAGTTTAGAGTCTCTCCGTGTGTCGGGACAGCTCCTCAGTCAGTCATGTCTCGCTGTGTTCCAGATGACTCTGGTACCAGGAGATCTCCCCCTCCCACCAGGAAGAAACTACAAGTAGCCGACAAGAACGGTAACATTTTCATTTATTTGTGTGTGTGTGTGTGTGTGTGTGTGTGTGTGTGTGTGTGTGTGTGTGTGTGTGTGTGTGTGTGTGTGTGTGTGTGTGTGTGTGTGTGTGTGTGTGTGTGTGTGTGTGTGTGTGTGTGTGTGTGTGTGTGTGTGTGTGTGTGTTTTTACGGTAACTCATATTGCTCCTCACAAACTCCCCAGTATGACTGTGTGTGTGCATGCCTGTTTGTGTATGTGGGTCAGTGTGCGGCAGCTGTTTGTGTGTGTGCGCATGTGTAAGGGTTAGGGGTTAGGGTCTTGCTCAAGGACACTTCGACACTAACTCTGGGGTTGCGTGTGTGTGTGTGTGTGTGTGCGTGTGCATGTGTTCAGGTCTAGGTTCTCTGGAGAGCCTGTCGGGTCCCTCGGTGAGCATTGAGACAGAGCTGGCCATGGAGCAGCTCAGAGAGAAACACTCCCAGGAGCTCCACGAGCTGAAGATAGAGCTGGAGACCAAGGTACCTCCAGCGGCTCTCCATCCTCTGCTGTCACTAGTGGCGTTTCCATAAAGCCACTTTTTGCGCATTAACGGCTTATTTGCAAAATCTTTTTATGGAAACACTTCAAAATGCGAATAAACTTCATTATCCGCAAAAAGAATTATCCGCTTGGAGGAGGTGGATTTTGAGGCTTTATCGAATAAACTAAATGTGCATTTGTGAATGGAAACGGGTCAGACAATAAATGCGAATAAAATATGACGTTCTGGTCCATATCGTCCTCCTATAACACTTTCCCCCGCCGCTTAATTAACGACCATTGTATAGCGTTAGCCCACAAAACAAACCGGTTGTTGCACACGGAGTGACCCTTCGTCATCACACCGTGTTGCGCGTGCCAAAAGTGTCAGTACAAGCACACAGCAGCTCGCATCTGCGATGCTGCAGGATGCAGTCTGCCCGGAGGACTCAACCGACCGGCGGGCCGGCCGCCTCGGCTCGGGGACGCCACTCGGGGCGCCCCCGCCGGGGTCGCTTGCTCTGTGCTCCCACCGGCCGCACTTTCTCCGCGGCGGTGCGTCGCGACCGGCTCTGGGTCGGGATGCGTGTGCAGCGAGTCACACCAGTGCCCTCACGTCTCTCGGTCTGAAAAAATCAAACCTCGGTTCGAAGTGGAGCGGTGAATTTGAGCAGCTGTACCCTATGTGAGTGAGTGAGTGAGTGAGTGAGTGTAAACTGTGCCTGTGAGTGAGTGGTGAGTGTGCCTGGCCTGCACAAAACAGCGCCCCTCCTTTAACTAGTGTTTTGTGTGTGGCCACTCAAGGTATTGCCAGACTACGGACACGGCCAGCCAGCCACCCAGCCAGCCAGCCACCCAGCCACCCAGCCACCCACATACCCACGGACATACCTGTTCATTGGGAGCGCTTTCACCGCTCCAAAAATCAGCCCCATCCTAGCTCTGTGCACTGTGTGCAAGCCCGCGGGAAGTGTTTACAGCACGTCGGTTAGACGGACCCAGGCAGGATCTCCCAAGAATCGCATTTCACCAGTTTAATGGAAACTGGCTAAATTCGCTTTGTCTTAATGCGTATTTCTGATAATTCGCTTCCCTAATTCGAATAAGTTTATGGAAACATGGCAACTGTCACCACTAAGCCAAGCATCACTATAGTTCAGGCCAGTGGTTCTCAAGGTTTTCAGGCAGCAATCCCCCCTCAAATAATCATGTTTTAATCCAGTGGTTCTCAACCTTTTCAGGCCGCAACCCCCAAAATAATCATATTTTAACTGGGGACCCCCCACCCTGATGAGCACTAAGAGTTGAGGCATTACATTTTGTGTAACATGGTTCTATTGTGAAAATAGCAGATCTACATGCTCACAACGCTTCGCATTCACAATTGCTGCCTCTAATATTTGACAATTTGGCCAATGTATAATGTGTCATTTTAGAGGTATTAAAAAGTCCTTAAATTGTCACTTTAGAAATGTGCACATACCCTCTTTACACTTAAACTTCATGTATTGTTTACTGTTGAGAAAACAATGTTTCACATTAAGTTAATCATCTGGGACACACCAAAATAATTTGGGGACCCCCCTGGGGGTCCCGACCCACAGGTTGAGAACCACTGTTTTAACCTAAGACCTGAGGATGATTCTACAAAGGCCTTCTAAATCGGTGGGTCTCGACCTTTTTCGTGCCAAGGACCCCAAAATGATATCTTTGCTGTCAGGCAGAAAAAATGTCCAAAATATCTTTTTAGTTGGATTCTTTTTGTAGGCCTATAGGTTGTTGATTACTTTTGACACAGTAATGGTCAAAAGTAATTAACTCTTTCTCTGCCACGTGGAGTCACTTAATATTAAAACCGGATTAAACCGTACTTCTTCTGTACTCAAATTAGCCAACTGGAATTTTCCGTACTAGGTCATTAAAACCGAAATAAATGATAATTATCAACAACAACAAAAAAAAAAAAAACGATCGGCAGCACTCCTCCCTCTCTTCTTCGGCTGATCTAAAAGGATCATTTTCTAAACCCTTTGAACCGGAAGTGCTTCTGGTAGCTTTTCATTCTCTATAGCCAAAATCCTGTTCACTTTCATTGTAGGAGGAGGCCCTTAGCATAGCATCTGTCCGTGATGTTTTTTATCAGATAAAAGTTGACATGGGCACTTCATACGGAGTGGATTACATTCGCTTACCTCGATGTGCACGGATCGTGCACGCGAAGCGTACAGGGGGGGGAAGACGACTCGGCCAAAATCCCCACTATATGCCAATGCAGATCGAGACAATTGTGGTGAGTTTACGATGGGGGATTGAAAGAAGAAAAAAAAAAAGAACGATGCCATCCTAGAAGGACGGGGGGGCGCGCTGATGCTTATAATCATAATATTATTTCCCAGATCATTATACAATAATAGAAATTTCCGGCTAGTCCACGACAAGCCATTCTGGCCAGGCTGGGAAAGTGTTAATGTGCAGTTAGTATACTAACCTATAACCTATGTATACTATCCTATATAGGCCTGCACTTATACTGTATGTTGGTTTGTTTAGTGTTGAGTAAGAAAACAATGTTACACATTAAGCTAAAAACCACTGGTTCAGGCTGTTCACGTCAGACAGGCCACTCTCAGTCACCTTTCATTTGATGTTTTATTTTTGTTTTCAATAAAGAAAAGACAGAAATTTGTGCAGGTGAGGTGGAATAGGGCTTATACATGTTTTTTCACACACAAAAAAAGTAAGAGCATAGTAATCAAACAAAGCAAATAAGACAAGACAAACAACACAGACTGTGAAGGTGTGTGCATGCGAGTGTGCGTGTCTGTGTATGTGTGTAGGCAGAGGTATGGCTGCTATATGGAAGAAGCAAGTGGAGAGGCTTGATTCAGCAGGCTGGCCCTCAATCTCTGTTTAACCCATTTTGACCTGGGACTGTTATGCTTTAACTATTCAAAAAATAGCAGATCTACCTACAAGCTCACAGCGTAGCACAGAGAGCTTGTAAATCTGCTATTTAAAAAAAAAAATGTCTTTGTCTTAGAATACATTTATAGAAAAAAATATTCAAAGTCCTTCTAAATCAGAGGTTCTCAACCTTTTTCATGTCAAGGACCCCCCAAAATTACATGTATTGGGCCACGGAAAATATATTGTTCCAGGGACCCCCCCAGAAGCAAATATTTGAGTTACAAATGTTCGCTTTTAACAAGATATATTCAAAAATTGCAGTTCTACAAGCTCACAGCACGGCCTGTGAGCTTGTATATCTGCTAGTTTGCAAATTGCAGTTCTACGAGCTTGTATATCTGCTATTTTGCAATAGTATGAAATAATATATTTTTTTTCTTTTTTTTTTATGTTGGTGATAAGAACGTGTGCATTTACCTCTCCATCTCTCCATCAGGTGAACTTCTATGAGCGTAAGCTGGACTTACTGAAACAGAACATGGAGGTGGAACGCAAAGACATCTCCCAGAGCTTCAAGGTAGGAACCACATCTACTCGGTGGTGGAAAAAGTACCCGTAATTGCCGGACTATAAGCCACGGCTTTTTTCCCATGTTTCGAACCCTGCGGCTTATACAACGATGCGGCTTATATAGAGATTTTTACAGCTAACGGCCAGTTAGTTCGTTTTACAATGGTCTTTAACAAGGATTTATATAGTGATTTTTACAGCTAACTAACAGCTCTAGCAGGAAGGAGGAAGGACGGCTGCGGCTTATAGTCAGGTGCAGCTTATATATGTAAACATTAGTTTTTTGTTCTAAATTGAACTGGTGCGGCTTATATTCAGGTGCGGCCTATAGTCCAGCAATTACGGTACTCATATTTCTTAGTTCTAAAAGTATCAATACTGCAATGTAGAAGTCCTCTGTTAGGGTGCACACACACCAACATACCTATGAGAGTGGATTCCCCATTCCGCCAATGCATTTCAATGAGTGTTTTTTGAAGAAATCCTCTACTGGCATGAAACCGACCCCTTCTCATTGAAATGCATTGGCGGAATGCGGATTCCACTCTCATAGGTATTTTGGTGTGAGGGCACCCTTGCAAGTAAAAGTCCGGAATTCAAAATGTACTTGAGTAAAAGTATGAAAGTGTTGGCATCAAAATGTACTCTAAGTACCAAAAGTAATTTTTTTTGAAAAATAACCGATCTACAAGCTCACAACTCGTCTTTTTCAAATAGCCAAGGATATAAAATAGGGCTAAAGTGGTTTATGTATGTGTTATTATAATATAATTTATAATATAATTAACACTTTTGCTGCCCCTTACTTTGAAGGGATGCTTGGTGCCTTGGTGCCGCACCGCTTCCTCCGTAGGCCGCCGCTATTATTTTGAAGGGCCGGGCGGGGTTGTTTTTGCGCAGATGGATTATCACTTTACTTCAACGTTTACGTCATCTAGTCACATGACAGTGTGTCTCCATGAAAGTGTCATGGCCGCGCCCAGGCGAGTGCAGTTTGTACTGTAAACATGCCAGCCTTGGGATCAAAATCTCTCTTTTTGAGTAAATGAAGTCTCTTTATGGGCCTCTCAATGGATTTGCTATGGAGGAGCTTCACTTCGCGTGCACGCCCAACGTGTGTTGTAAACAAATCGCGGACATTAACGATGTGGACTGGACCGGAGCGCTGTATAGTAAGTAATAATACTTTTACTGTAAATACAATAAGATTGACAAGGAGTGTCGTCAACGGCGTCATGATATTAACCCTTTCATTGACGAGGAGCATCGTCAAAGGCAGCAGAAGTGTTAAGTAACTAGTTACTAAAGTTTTCAAATAAATGTAGGGGAGTAAAGATACAATACTTGGATCCGAAATGTAGTGGAGTAGAAGTATTGGAAATACTCAAGTAAAGTACAAATACCTCAAAATTGTACTTAAGTACAATATGTAAGTAAATGTACTGAAGTTACTTTACGCCACTATCAGTGAGTTAATGAGTGGTTTCTCATACTGTAGATGGAGATCAGTGAGCTGGAGGAGCACAAGGCCCTGGCGGAGCACAAGGTGGGGGAGTTGAAGAAGGAGGTGGAGAGGTTGCAGGCTCAACTCCAACAACCCTCCAGCAGCTTTGACCAGGAGAAGAGGTACACACGCACACACACACTTGGCATGCCTGGCCCGACCCAAACCTGCCTCAATGATACTAACGAAGGCTCTGTTCCATTCTAATCAAACAAGAGTCAGGGTGCTGATATTGAGAGGCTGCTGGCTCACTGGAAACACTCTGCTACACCAGTGCCTCTCAACCTTTTCAGGCCGTGTATTTTAACTGGGGTCCCCCCACCCTGACGAGCACTAAGAGTTGAGGAATCACATTTTGTATAACACGGTTCTATTTTGAAAATAGCAGATCTACATGCTCACAACGCCTCGCGTTGCGAGACGTTGTGAGCATGTAGATCTGCTATTTTCACAATTTTTGCCTCTAATATTTGACAATTTGGCCAATGTTTAATTTGCCATTTTAGAGGTATTAAAAAGTCCATAAATGGTCACTTTAGAAATGTGCAGATACCCTCTATACACTTAAACTTTACAGTATGGTGGTTTGTTTATTGTTGAGTGAGAAAAGAATGTTGCACATCAAGTTAATCATCTGGGGACCCCACAAAATAATTTGGGGGGTTCCGAGAGGGTTCCGTTGAGAACCACTGCTCTAATAGACCCCTGGGTGTGGTTATAATATAGGCAAATATGTCTTCCTTGTGTATGTTTGGCTTCTTCCTGAAATCTGAAAAGCCTTTGAGTCAAAAGGCCCAATCGAAATAGACGATTGGGCCTTACGATTGGGAGTACAGAGGGAGCAGTCAGAACTGGAACAGATCTTGTCGGTGGCATATCAACCTGTCAGGCTCCTATCACTAATGACCGCTGAGCGAGATGTTATCCCGCCTATTGCACACATTATTGTGTATCATTATTTTATGCTTTAACTATTGAAAAATAGCAGATATACAAACTCGCAGCGCGGCACCGAGTGCCGCACTGCGAGCTTGTAGATCTGCTATTTTTGCTATTTTTTGAAAAATCGTGGAAATTATAAGTGTCTTTTGAATCCTTCTAAGGTGTTTTGAAAAACCTATGTTTTTATGTCAGCAATCAAAGAAAATTGTCAAAGAAAAGGTCCTTTTCACTTAACTGGAGCTCGTACTCAGTGTCAGTGGTTCTCAAACCTTTTCATGTGAAGGACCCCCAAAATGATATGTATTTGGCCACGGAACCCCCATCTCAAAATATTTAGTTCCAGGGACCACCCAGAAGCAAAATTTGAGTTACAAACGTTCGCTTTGAAAATACATATATTCAAAGATTTGCACACATTTTCATGACTTTTTCAAAAATAGCAGATCTACAAGCTCGCAGCGCGGCACTCGCGCTGTGAGCTTGTATATCTGCTATTTTTCACTGGTTAAAGCATTCAATAATTCTAGGCCTAAATGGGTTAAATAAATGAATGCATTGACCCAAGTAAAAAAACAACATAATATCGCCTTTTTTACAGTAGTGAAAGTGTTGCACTGGCCGTCTGCTGAGCACATCATCACATTACGCAAACAAAGATGTGTTGATCGAATAGAATCCATGTTTGGTTACTGCATTGTCTATTTCTCGCTTCAAATGTTGTCAAAAACATTCTTGAGAGCAACGTTTAGTTATAAATGTCACTGTGTGTTTGTTTACATGGCTGACATGTTGGATACGGCACAGGATTCACGCAGTTCAGCCTCAGTCCAGCAGGTGCTCTGAGCCTTTGACTAGGCCAGGGGTTCCCAAACTTTTTTGTCTCAGGTCACCCCATAAATATTTGTTTTAATCCTAGGCACCCCTACATTATAATTTTCACTCCCAGCACCTTACATTTATAGCATATCGTCGTTGTCGGGTGGAAACCTTGTATGTCCAAAACCGTTCGTTTTGTATTTATCATCTATAAAATGTACTAAACTAGTGAAAACAGCCGATCTACAAGCACTGTGCTTGTAGAGCGGCTGTTTTCACTAGTTTGTGCGACAGAGGTTTCTGCCTGCGAGAGTGACAATATTTTAGTGATTATGTTGCGAGGAAAACGTTGAGATAATAGCCATTTTGGTTAGAACTGACTGAAAATAACTTTGTACGTCAAGTTTAAAATGATACTAAATATTTCTTCAAGTGTCCAAATAAATTCCAAATATTATCAAATTATCTGGCGGCACCCCTGGACTGCCATCGCAGGCACCCCAGGGTGCCCCGTCACCCACTTTGAAAACCCCTGGATTAGGCATCGGTCTGTTATCAAGCGGAGCGGTCCGTTATCCAGAAATATCAGACCGCTGATTTCAGCGATTGACCAATCAGAATCAAGCATTCTAACAAGCCGTGCAATAATGCAATGTAATCCACAGGGTCCAGAGGGAGCAGTCAGAGCTGGAACAGAACTATGCCAGAGAGATCAGTCACCTGGTCCGTCGACTCAGCGCCGAGAAGGACCAGCTGGAGGCGGAGCTGAAGCTCCAGATGGACCAGGAAGTGATGCGTGTGAGGTGGGTGTGGCCGGGCGGGGGGCTAGGTCTGCATTAATCCATTCAGAACGGGGTACACATTATAGTGTATCATTATTTTATGCTTTAACTAATGAAAAACAGCAGATATACAAGCTCACAGCGCGGCACCGAGTGCCGCACTGCGAGCTTGTAGATCTGCTATTTTTTAACCCGATTCTATAAGTGTCTTTTGAATCCTTCTAAGGTTTTTTGGAAAAAAGCTATGTTTCTATGTCAGCAATCTGGCCAGCCATCGTCAAAGAAACGGTCCTTTTCACTTAACTCAGACATCTTCAACCTTATCCTCACATAACTGGTCCACACTAATGCTCATTGTAAGAAGCAGGCACGTGCACACATAGACGCCAAAGGGGGCTTGAGCCCCTTTGTGCCCTCTCCAGACCATGAATGCAGTTTTCAGCTTTTCACTATGGTGAAAGAAATGCAAATGCCCTCTTTCCATGCCATACCTGAAGGCAGCATTCAAGAGAATTGCTTTGTCCAAACTCTCCTGAACTTGAATGCAGCATATCTTTTGCCCCCTCTGTGCCGAAATCCATGCCATACACATAGAGTATTGACTTGATTATGCTTAGTTCAGTGTGCTATCACGACCCGAAAATAGCCAACCTGTAGCAAAGGTCTGCTATTTTCGATATTTCCACCAAAAGGCCCTTTTAGAGATGTCAGCCCCTGCCTCTCTAACATTCTCTGCACGTCCCTGATAAGATGGCACCGTGCCGCGCTGCGAGCTTGTAGATCTGCTATTTTTGAAAAATCGTGAAAATTAGTGCAAGTCTTTGAATATCTTTGACCCGATCTTTGACCCGACTTTAAATCCTTCCTCTAAATCATGCTGTTCTCAAACCTATTCATGTCAAGGACCCCCAAAATTACAGGTATTTGGCTGCGGACTCCCATCTCAAAATATGTTGTTCCAGGGACCACCCAGAAGTAAATATTTAGTTACAAATGTTCGCTTTTAAGTCTAGATATATTCAAATACTTGCAAAAAAAAAAATCATGATTTTTCAAAAATTGCAGATCTACAAGCTTGCAGCGCGGCACTCGGTGCCGCGCTGTGAGCTTGTATATCTGCTATTTTTCAATAGTTAAAGCAGTCAATAATCCTAGGCCTAAATGGGTTAAAAGCCTTAACCCATTTAGGACAGATAAAAATGCCTTCTAACACCTGACCTACGTTTTCTGAAAAACATAACCAAAAGAATAGGTTGCTATATACTGTACATAGCAACAAGAGCCCCAAAAGGTGTTCCCGTCCTGAAAGGTATAGTTACAAAATGGGGTTCCCACTGTTCTGCAGCAGGGGTCTTCAATGTTTTTCAGCCCAAGGACCCCCCCTAGCTGAGAGCGACATGAAGCAGGGACCCCCCACTATTGTCGCAGATTAAACATTTTAATAGATTTCCTAGATGGCTTCATATACACGTTTGACAGAACTATCATCAGTGTTGGATTCATGTTCATGTGTATATTCAGACATTTAACCACTTAAACCGTCAATACTTTCACTCTGTACTTGGTCTGCTCTTTTCCCCCACTGCACCAAACCTCTTTTGTCGAAAATAGCCAGTCTACAAGCTCACAGCACCATGCACGGGACGTCGTGAGCTTGTAGATCTGCTATCTTTGGCTTTAGTTCTCCTCAGAATAGTTAAATGTCACAGTTCAGATGCATTATGGATAGAGATGCACCGATATATAATCCGTATATCGTTATTGTTATTCACCTCCTTCACTGTTGTCTTGAGATAAGTTGCCGTTCCCCAATGTGATGGCTGATGATGACTGGTCTTCTGCAGCTTACCAAGCTGCTTATTCACAATATTTATTTTCAAATTTTTATATTGAAGATTTATTTGCTTCTCTGCCGCAAAAGAGGGAAACATGCCAGCGTGAACAAAAATAAAACACATATCTGGATCGGAATCAGCTATAGGCCCAATATAGGCCCAGATATTCAATATTGGTGCATCTCTAATTATGGGCCAACTGTCCCTTCATCTTCATAACACAAGTGTTAGCATTGTAGTAGATCCTTCTCCTAGAATCTATGCCAGGGGGCTTCAACGGTTTCATGCCAAAGACCCCTTAGTTGAGGGCGAGATGAAGCAGGGACCCCCACAACCCATAGATACCATACGGTTTCATCGTTTGACAGCAAAATAATCAGTGTATTTTGGATTCATGTCAATTTGTGTTTTCAGATATTTAACCACTTGAATCGTCAATACTTAATACACTTGACCTTTCAATCTGCACTTAGTCTGCTCTTTTTCCCCTCTACACCAAACCTCTTTTCCGAAAATAGCCAATCTACAAGCTCATAACGTTGTGAGCTTGTAGATCTGCTATTTTTGGCAAAGTTCTAAGAATTATGGACACTAGGTTTCAAATATACAAAAGGAGAAAAAAAGTCACACAAAGATTTGGAGGACCCCCTGTAGTAACTCTGAGGACCCCCTAGGGGTCCCGGACCCCCTGTTGAAGACCCTTGATCTATGCCATAGTCCTGCAGTGACTAGAGTGGACCTCCCTGTGCGAGCAGAGCGGAGCTCGGGCAGCAGATGGATCAGATGAAGCTCCAGCACGCCGAGGCTCAGCGCAGCCTCCTCCCCCAGCTCCACGGGGAGCACCAGAGGCTGCAGGAGCAGCAGAGAGCAGCCTGGGAGAAGCGGCTCCTCCAACTGGAGCAGGAGAACCAGGGCGAGAGGAGCAGGCTGGTGGAGGAGCACCGGGAGGAGGTCTGTGGCCTGAGAGAACACGTCTCCAGGCTGGAGCAACACGCCGAGGCCTGGGAGGGCAAGCTCCGACAGCTGGAGGAGGAGAGGAGCGGAGAGGAGGCCAGGCTGTGTGAACGCTTCGCCTCCGAGAGACGCATGCTGGAGCGGGAGCTGCGTGAACACAAGGAACTCGTCGCCGCGACGGAACGGAAGGCCCAGTCGGCTCAGAGCGCCGCAGAAGACGCTCGGGTCCACGGCGTCCAATCAGGGGCCAGGGTAGAGGAGTTTAGAGCGCAGTGTGGTCGGTTAGAGGCCGAGCTGGGAGAGTCTCGCACGCGCTGCCGCGAGCTGGAGGCGCGGCTAGAGGAGGCGTGCGCTCAGCTGAAAGAGAGCATTCACTTCCTGGAGTCCCACGAGGTTCAGAACAGGCGCCTCGCCGCCGAGAAGGGCTCGCTGGACGGGGAGCTGACGGAGGCGAGGGAGAGAGAGGGGGAACTCCTGAGGCGAGCGTCGGAGCTGGAAGGGGAGCTGGGCGGCCTGCAGGCCCGGTGCGAGGCCGCGGCCGACGACTGTAGGCGCGTCTCTGACGCGCTGGTCCAGCAACAGGCCCAGCTCGGGGCCAAGGAGCAGACCGTCAGCGCCTTGAGGGAAGAACTGGAGAGGCTGCAGGAAGCCACGAGGGCCAAAGGGGAGAGCCACGGCAGGCTGACCGCCGAGCTGGACTCTCTGCGGGCCGACCGAGCCCGGCTCATCCAGGACCTGAAGGACCAGGCCATGGCCGTGGACAACCTGCAGCTGGAGCTGGACGGCGTGGGAGAGGAGCTGGACGAGAGGAGACGCGCGGAGCAGCACCTTCAGCAGACGCTGGCGGAGGAGCGCTCGCATTCGGCCAGACTCCGCTCGGCTCTGGAGCAAGAGACGCAGGAGGCCGGGTTCCTGGTCCAGGAGAATGAGCGCTACGCCAGCGTGGTCGATCAGCTGTCCACGCAGATCGTCGAGATGGAGGCCGAGATCTCCACGCTCCGCGGTCAAATCCGGGACCTGAGCTCGCACCTCAACCAAACGGCCGACATGGTGCTGGACCTCCGAGGTCAACTTAACGCCAGTACCGCAGAACTGGACCGCCTCCACGCTGAGGTGACCGACAGAACCGTTCTTCAGGAGCAGGAGAGGGAAACCGAAACCTCGGTGCTCCGGAATCACCTCCGCGATCTCTGCGGTCAGCTGAGTAAAACGTCTGACCTCGTGTTGAGCCTGAGGGGGCAACTCAACACCAAAACCACAGAGGTTGCGTCTCTTCGAGCTGAGGTGACCAGCAGCGCCGATCTTTTGGAACAGGTAAAGGCCTTGTCCGAGAGGCTCGGAGTTGAAGTACAGCAGCTTACTGCCCGTTTAATGGGCAAGGAAAGAGAACTATCTTCCGCCCGGAGCCAGCTTAATACCAAAACGAGCCAAGCCAACCACCTTCGGTCCAAGATGTCAAAAAGCAACGGCCTTCTCGTTGACGCAAATTCATCGTCCGAGAAACCCTGCAAGGAGGTTCAGCAGCTGATCACCCATTTCGAGGCCAAGGAGAGAGAGTCGGTCCGGGATCAAGAAGCCGACCGCCTTCGAGCCAAGGTGACGAAAACCGCGGATCTTCTCGAGAAAGCAAAGAAGTCGTCCAAAGCGCACAACACCGAGATACAGCAGCTCGGCGCCCAGTTACAAATCACAGAGAGAGAGCTGCACTCCGTGCAGAACGAAATAATCGCCCAAACGGCTGAAATCAATCGCCTCCGGGCGAAGTTGAAAGACAGCGCTTGCCTGTTAGAGCGAGCAAACGCCTCGTCTAAGGAGCGCCGCGTCGAGATCGAGACGCTCGTGGCCCAGCTTGAGGCCGAGGGTGAGGCGCTGCACTCCGACCAAGAACAGAAACCCACAGACGACGGGCGCTCCGCCCAGACACCTACGGACGACGGCAGCTCCGCCCAGCAGCTCCAACAGGCTCTGCTGGAGACGCAGGTGGAGCTGCACAGAGTGAACGAGGCCTTCCAGAGGGAGAAGGGCAAGATGGCCGACCAGCTGATGGCCATGGAGCAGCTGGTCATGGCCCTGGAGGCGGTGACGGACCCAGACAGTCCGCACAGGTTTGTGGTTCGAAACCCTCCGTCCGCCAACTCGAAGGGTCGGAAACCTCGACCCTCACCTAACCTCCTATCAGCCGCCTTGCTTGAGACGCACTCGATCGCTGAGCGAACGCCGATCTTTTCGGATTGTCGAATGACTGACTAATTGCAAGAAATCATCCTGATCCGAATTCGCCGTCACCTGCCATGTTTTCCACAGGTAATGGCAGTTAACTAACGGAATGAGCATCGCCACTGCAGTTCTGGGCTGCATCACCTGGATTGCATTAACAATTAACCTCATTCCTCTTGTCTGTCTGACATCAATCTAAAAACGCATGATGATCCAACACGTTTCATCACCGTCATTAAAGGTGCTGTAAGTGAGATTGTTGGTTACCCATTTAGGCCTAGAATTATTGAATGCTTTAACTATTGAGTGCCGCGCTGCGAGCTTGTAGATCTGCTATTTTTGAGAAATCGTGAAAATTAGAATTTTGACCCGATTCTATAAGTGTCTTTTGAATCCCTCTAAGGTTTTTTTGAAAAACCTATGTTTCTATGTCAGCAATCTGGCCAGCCATTGTCAAAGAAAAGGTCCTTTTCACTTTAACTGGAGCTCAGTCTGTTCTTGAGAGACTACTATGTCAGTGGTTCTCAAACCTTTTCATGTGAAGGACCCCCACAATGATATGTATTTGGCCATGGAACCCCATCTCAAAATATTGTATCAGGGACCCCCCAGAACAAAATATTTGAGTTACAGATGTTCACTTTAAAATGAGATATTCAAATATTTGCAAAAATGGTCATGATTCTTCAAAAATAGCAGATCTACAAGCTCGCAGCGCGGCACTCGGTGCCGCGCTATATCTGCTATTTTTCAATAGTTAAAGCAGTCAGTAATGCTAGGCAGTCAGTAATGCTAGGCCTAAATGGGTTAAACCAAAAAAGGTTCTTGTTAAAAGTTGAAGCTCTGTATTGTGATAGTAATCACTGTTATAGAGGGGTAGTTCAGTAACAGAGTTCTCCGCAGCTCTTTAATAAACAGAACAACCCTTTTCCAGGTGGGTTGTCAGTTTCATCCAATCAGGTCAGGTGTTCCACTTCCAATTTCACTTGTTTCTCTCTCCTGATTGGATAAAAATTGGTATCCTGGCCTTGAAAGTGCATTTTCTGTTTGCCAAAAAGCTGCAGAGACAGGGAGACCCCTATTACTGAACAAAGACTCTTTAGCAGTGATTGCCATAAGAACACAGGGCAATTTAACACGTATTTTAACAAAAATAAATATCACTTACACCACTTTTAACTTCATGTTTGTGTGTCACTCCAAGTCTGGTCTCACCCTGTCTCCTGTCCTCACCGTCCGCTGCTGATTTGAAATTCCATTGTCTTTTAATTCCATTGCCTAATGAATTCACGAAGCTGAATGTGTTTCTTTTATTATATTGTTTTACAGTAAAAATGTAACCAATTGAATCAGTTCACAAGATCAGTGGATTAATTTGCCTAATTAACAAATTCATTGATGTAAAATAAATATAATTAATATGTCTTTAGTGCAGCTCATTGAAATTATGATTATTTCTAAGTATTTCAGCAATCCCAATGATATTTTTTTGAGATTATGGAAGTGCTGTTGGTAGTTGATGCCATCACGGCCCCCCCAAAATAAAATGGATTTGACTAACTGTTAGTGGACTAAAATCTAAAACTATAACATTTTAGATGACTAAACTAGAACTAAAATGAATTTTATTGAAAAGACTATGACTAAAATGACATCAAAATGAACGCTGGCTGTTGGCTTGAATGTCCAGTTCTTCTAGGCATGCGTTACGCCATCATAACGTCACTGTCGGGGCAGAAACCTTGTATCTCCACGTTTCAAATGTTTTTTTTTCGCAAAGCAAAGCCCTGCTTCACCATACAAGGCTTTTGCACAAGACTAGCGAAAATAGCAGATCTACAAGCACACAACGCCTCGCGGTGCGAGGCGTTGTGTGCTTGTAGATCGTCTATGTTCACTATTTCATATCATTTTTAAAATGATAAATACAAAAAGAACGGTTTCCACCCGACAGTGATATGGAGTGTAAATGTAGCTAAGCTTCAGCTGTTGTACAGTAAGTGAACCGCTGTCCTGTGTCCGTCCGTCCGTCCAGGGCCCAGCTGGAGGAGCTCCAATCAGAGAACAGCTCTCTGACAGACAGACTGACGGTCCTGCAGCAGGACATACAGACCCTGGAGGACGACGTCGCCAAGAGGAAGTAAGGAACGCAGAACACCTTTAGAAGTGCACCTTTTAGCTGCACTTCACTGGTTACCTGTGTCTTTTAGGATTGATTTTAAAAATGTACTTTTAACTTTTAACACATTCAGAACGGGTACACTATATTGTGTATCATTATTTTATGCTTTAACTATTGAAAAATATACAAGCTCACAGTGCGGGTGCCGCGCTGCGAGCTTGTAGATCTGCTATTTTTGAAAAATCGTGGAAATTAGAATCCTTCTGTCTTTTGAATCCTTCTAAGATTTTTTTGAAAAACCTATGTTTCTATGTCAGCAATCTGGCCAGCCATCGTCAGAGAAAAGGTCCTTTTCACTTAACTGGAGCTCAGTTAGTCTGTTCTTGAGAGACTACTATGTCAGTTGTTCTCAAACTTTTTCATGTGAAGGACCCCCAAAATGATATTTATTTGGCCACGGACCCCCATCTCAAAATATTTAGTTCCAGGGACCACCCAGAAGCAAAATTTGAGTTACTAACGTTCGCTTTGAAAATACATTTATTCAAAGATTTGCACACATTTTCACGTCTTTTTCAAAAATAGCAGATCTACAAGCTCGCAGCGCGGCACTCTGTGCCGCGCTGTGAGCTTGTAGATCTGCTATTTTCCCTGGTTAAAGCATTCAATAATTCTAGGCCTAAATGGGTTAAAGCTCTTAATGGTCTAGCTCCTAACTATGTATGTGCTATGATAGAACCCTATGTGCCAACACGTACCCCCCAGTCATCTGGTCGGGGTTTACTTAACTCATGAGATGCTACTGTATATTATACATGATGCAGGATGCCTGTGGTGTGTGTTTTCTCACACACCCACAAGGGGGTGCTCACACACACGCGCACACATATACCCACATTGTAATCTCAGCATTTTTTGCAATTTTCTCAAAAAAATAAATGTAGTTATTTTTTTTTATTTTTTTTTAAATTGCACACTGGACTTTTGCACACAAAAAAAGCAAAAAAAAAAAAAAAGCGTCATTGGCAAATAAGGTTCAAGGTTAAAGGTTGTACTTTATTGTTACGTCTTTTGTACAGGTACATAAGAGTAAAATTTGTTTTTGTAGTAATTTTTTTTTGTGTAATGAGTTAATAATGAGTTTAGGAGAGGCACTATTGATGACCAGAGGAGATCGAGCCTTTACTGTAAAGGCCCTCAAATTGTGTAACAGTTTATCAGAGGAAATCAGGCTAACAACATCACTAATTAGTTTTAAATTCCTTTTAAAAACCCACTTCTACTGAATAGCCTTTTTATCTCCCTGAGACATATTGTATTGTTCTGCTGCCTGTAATTGTCTTTAATCTTTACTGTAATTTAGGTTTTATTCTGTTGTTTATTTTTGCATTTATGTTGTTTGATTACTGAAAGTAATAAGTATTGAAAGTAGACAATCTACAAGCTCGCAACGCGGCGCGTTGTAGATCTGCTTTTTTCGCTAGTTTAGGTCCAGGGCGCAAACGTCTCATTTCTCTTTCGGGTCTCGAGCTGAAAAGTTTGGGAACCACTGCGACTAATTTGTGGGTTGCGAGTAAATGTCTTTTTGCTTTTTCCATTTCCTACAAAATATAGAGAGATTTCAAAAGACTCAAAAAGGTTCAACCAAATAAATCTAAACTTTTCAGCAATTTAAAACTCAAGTTGGTTAACTTACTAGCTCACTCACTCACTCACTCACTCACTCACTCACCAAATAACTGCTGTGGTCCTCTGTCCATCAGGAAGAAAGTGGAGGAGATGGAGAGACAACATGAGAAGAGCAGAGAGGAAGAGGAGAGGCTCCACAAAGAGGTGGGCTAGAAGATGTTTCATTCTTATGGTTAATATCATGATTAAATTGTGGTTAAAAGGTTGTTACTTGGGTGGCGCAATGGTGTGCCTGCCCTCCACCGCAGAGGTGGTGGCTTCCAATCCATCTCGGTCCCCGGTGCACCCGAGTGTCTATACCAACACTATTGGCCCGTGTTTGGGGGAGGGAAACGGGCTGATATTTGTCACTGCACGTGCTCCTGTGTGGCAGGATTAGTAGGGCGAAAGCTCTACGTCCTCCCGGTGGGGGCTCCTCACTGGCAGGTGAGTCCGTAGGATACAACAGTACGTCCTCCCGGTGGGGGCTCCTCACTGGCAGGTGAGTCCGTAGGATACAACAGCAGTGACAACACACATAACGTGTGTGTGTGGGGTTGAATCAATGGGCATAACAACTAAATTAGGGAGAAAAAGTTGTAAAAGGCCCAAAGTAACAGCACAATGTCCTGTTTACACAACACACATCAAGCTTATCTCATAGACTGCCCCCTCACACGTTTCCCAAGTTATTCCCGTTGTTTCACGACTGAGTTTTCCGAGTTGGGGCATTTTCTTTTTTTATTTTATCTTTCTATCTACTAGGCATGATCGCGATCGCAAAATTGCATGTTTGACCCCCAGACCAACCCCATCTTTCAAACATGGCAGCCATGTTTGTTTACATTTGAAGAAAACCTAATGGCTGCTTTCTCATGAATGCTTGAACGGATTTCCAAGCGGATTTTTTTGGTCTGAAAGCTGTGAACGGCGTGCACACACGTGGTGCATGATCTGTGCATGGGCGTGCATGATTTGTGCACTATGGATTACGTGGCAGTATATGGAGAAGTTGGCAGTTCAGCCTGAAAATGAAAATTTTTAAAGGGCAGAGTATTTGTTAAGAACCATTCCTCAAAGAACTCCTCTAGAGCCATATATGGAAAACCATTCACGAAATAAAATGCTTCTTTAGTAGGCGATGGTTCTTCTTTGTTCCCTTTAAGAACCCTTGTTTTTCTTGGCGTGTCAGAACTCCAGGTACCGCGAGGAGGTTCTGGAGCTGAGCTCCCGGAACCTCCAGCTGAGCGGCGAGAACGCTGAGCTCAGCTCGCGTCTCCGTGGCGACCAGGGGGCGGTGCAGATGCTGAGGGACCGCCTAGCAACCGTCTCCAAGGAGCAGGAGGATGGAGCGGCCACGGTGAGAGCACACAACACTCTGTCTGTCTGACTGACACCAAACACTACCTACACCCAACTAGGGATGAGACCATGATCGTTATTATCCTATTTATCGTGATAAAAAACATTCACAATAATCGTATTGTAGACATTTAATTTATCGTGAAATTATCCATGCAATGGGATCGATTCGCCTTTATTTGCAGAGCTGCATATCTGGTAGCACATAAACCTTTTATAATTGGTCAAACGGACGTAGAAATAACGTATATGATAGTCTTTTTTTTACTCTCTAAGACTCTACCAAATCTCTTTGCCAAAAAAGCAGATCTGCATGCTCACAACGCGCTATATAAATTTAAGGTGGTAGTAGTAGTAGTAGTAGTAGTAGTAGTATTAATCAACAACATCGTATGACTACTGGTCAACTATTCGTCACCATGTTGACAGCCCCACTCTCTGTCTGTCTTTATGTCTGTCTGTCCCGTGTGAAGGTGAGACAGCTGCAGGAGGCACTGAACCAGCAGGAGAGAGAGAGACAGCAGCAGCAGACAGCCTGGCAGCACGACAGGGAACTACTGGACAGAGAGCTGAACACAACCAAGGACAAGGTACTGTTATTATTATTAACCCATTTAGTGCTCCAGACATGAACGGGTTAAATGTCCAGCGCGCCTTTCGCCTGCTCCGTCCGTGGCCAGTCTCTTATTTTGAAGGCCAGAAGTCGATTGCGCAAACATTTCCTGTTTGACGTCATGACGTCATTCACCGGAAGTCGTCATCGTCCCATGCGGTTGGAGTAATAGCGAGAAGCCAATGCCATCCTTGGCTTCAAAAGTGTTTTTTGGAGAAAATGGACATTAAAGATGAGATAGACCGTCGGCTACCATGTTAAGGAATGACTATTTTGTGCACGTGGATCCGCGATGATGATGAATCGGCGAGTCCAATCGTGCCAGCACTTTCCAACGGACCGTACGGTAAGCTTGCCAGCTTTACTGTATATACAGTATATAGCGTGAGTATACTCGGGATCGGCACTCCGAGTACTCAAGTATTTTTCACGAGTATTCTGGGGATCGGCTACAAATGGATTAATACATCGGATGCCCACAACGCGCCAACTCTTTAATGTCTATCGATGTGCCGACGACGCGTTTGACGTGTCGGCTATTGTTTAATATTAAACCGTAGCTTTCTGTACGAGGGAGCCGAGGCTGAAGAGAAACACTCCAATTCCCGAAATGCAACGGGAGATCACGTGACCGGGAAGTTGCATTTCTGAGATTCACAAAAGTGCATTTATCTCCTAATCTAACTCCCGATCACGTTCATGTTTAAAACGAGCCCTTCTCTACCGGCCGTTGCAAAAGCACTGATGGCCGCGGTTGTAATTTTTCTGTTCTGAGTGAAAGAGAATGCTATCGCAAAAAAGCAAGGAATTACTTGCTCCATTACTTTTACCCAGAGCTTCAGAAATAAGGAAATAACATAGCGTAGCACTCAGCGATTAAGTCATTAAGTCACTCAGTGTGTTAAGAATAATATTAATATTGCCTTGTATCTCCATTTTCAAACTTCCTATGTTGTTGTTTGTTTTGTAAATTAAAGTCCTACTTTGATTATTTTGTGCGTGTGTGCGTGCGTGCGTGTGTGCGTGCGTGTGTGCGTGTGCGTGTGTAGCTCCAGAAGTTATCGGAGGTAGAGGCATCTCTCAGCAGTTTGACCCTACAGCACCAGTGGTTGGAGGAAGATAAACGCAGGCTGATGAGAGAAGCAGAGGAGAGAAATGCCAAGGTAATGTAAGGCCGGCTTTACACTGCCACTGAAATCTAGCCTGAATCAGATCTGAGTCACTTCAAAAGTGGAATCCGATTTTTTTAAAATAGTCTAAATCCAAACATTCAGGTCACATGAAATCCGATTTTGAAAAACCACATCCAGAGGTAGTTTCAAATCCGATCCATATCGGATCTGAGGACATCTGACTCAGTCTGAAAGCAGCAACCACATCCACCCCCATAGACTTATATGCAGGTCACATTCAATTCACATCAAACTGGCCAAGCGTCACATGCTGCGCGAGCAGCGCGACCCGAGCACGGCTGTAAATTACATCATTACAGAGCGCGAGTATTTACTATTTGATTACAGCGCACTGAGCACATGAGAAAAAACAAAAGAGAAGAGAGAAAACACGTGAGCTAAACAGTGAAAACGAGAGAGAAGAGCGAAACACAAGAGTAAAGAAAAGAAGAGAGAAAAACAATATTAACGTGTGTTTACTATGGTCTATTATGTCGCATTTCCTGAACGTAATCAGAACGTAATCAACCAGCGTCGACGTAGTGACGTAACGTCATGACGCCTACGTCGTTACCACGGTAACCAAAGCATACATGTCGCCGCAGAGCAGCTTTGGGCTAACGCTGTCTGAACGCACAGATCAGATCTGTGTCACTTGCAAATGCTGTGTGACAACTCGGGCCAAAAGATCAGATTTGACAACAAATCGGTTTTGGGCTGGATTTGACTGCAGTGTAAAGCCGGCCTAATACATCGGCACATGCGGACATAGACATCAAAGGGGCCCTGCCCTTTTATCCCTCTGTAAAAAGTGCCCTCTCCAGACCATGAATGCAGTTTTTACCGTGGTGAAATAAATGCAAATGTCCTCTTTCCATGCCATGCCTGAACTCCTGAACTTGAATGCAGCATCTTATGTTGAAAGAATTGGCCCCTCTGTGTAGAAATCCATGCCGTTAGACCACATCTCCAGTTGGGAGAAAGATGTGAAAAAGGTGTTCACTTCTGGCAGAAAGCGTGAAAATTTGCACATAGAGGTATTTTTGTGCGCTGAATTAAAAAATTGACGGATCCAAGCACTTTCCCCATGGGATCTGGTGGCTCTAATTCACTTACTATACAGGGAAAAAAGACCCCCCAAAAAATCTTCTTTAAGTAGCATATGAGGGGTCTTACTATGGGTTTTTCATGATTCTGAATCCATTGCAAGCATTTGTTTTGCACGAAAAAATATTCCTTGGGATAGAAATGGACCCCACAAAACTATGGTTTAGTATGGTTTAGTAATGAGTCATCACTTTTCACAGTTTTGTAGGGTCCATTTTTAGCCCAAGGAATGTTTTTCGTGCAAAACAAATGCTTGCAATGGATTCAGAATCATGAAAACCCCCTAGATAGACCCCTCACATGCTACTTAAAGAGGGTTTCTTTTTTCCTGTATAGTAAAGTGAATGGACCCAAACTTGGACCCCCTGAATTCACCTTGATCCACTAAATATATAATTCACAACTTTTAATATGTTATTTGGATGACCCCAAGGATCATAAAAAACCTTGAACCATTACTATTGCAATTTCTTTTGGGTCAGGCCCTTTTTTTTAGCTTAGATTGACTGTCCTACAGTATTGACTTGATTATGCTCAGTTCAGGGTGGTATCAAGCACTTTTAGAAATGTCAGCCCCTGCCTCTCTATAGCCCCTTTTCCACTGCAGCTTTATCACCACACTACACGACACTACACCGCATCACACCACACCACTTAAAAATATCTACATTTTCCATTACACAAAAGTACCCCTATCAGTAAGAAACAAATTGACCCTTTTAATTGTGATTATAATACAATATATATTTTTATTTCAACTATCCTAATTATAATACACTATATAAGTATTAATGTATTACTATGATAACTATAATACACTATAATAGATTATAATAGTGGTTATAACACAATATCATTTATTATCATGTATTACAACTATATCCTGGTGGTCTAAATGAAAATTCAGTGAGTGATCAGTCATTATGATGTGTTTGGCCTTGTTTGGCCTAGCTCAGCTCTACTCTGTAGTGGATACTTTTTAGTACCACGTTTAGTACCACTTTCACACCACTCTACGCAGGTCCTTGTAGTGGAAAACCTGGCACAGGTGGGCGGTGTGGAGTGGTGTGGGCAGGGCTCCAGGGTGCGAGCTATTAAGTCGCATATGCGACTTAATTTCATAAAGTGCGAGTTAAATTTTAACCAGGTCGCGCACGTGCGACTAAAAAAAAAGAAAGACGAGCGATTGATTAGGAATCGCTCGTGGATGTTTCCACCGTTGGTTACATTAACCTACTGTTACGTGCGAAAACAGCTGTGGGTCGTTAAGTTCCTCAGTGCCCAAAATGCGCTTTTCACTTCATAGACAGACAATTAGCTCAAATTAACGGCACCTGTTAACTTTTCTGTCTTTGTTGTAGCGTGTGTTCTGTGTGTGTGTGTGTGTGTGTGTGTGTGTGTGTGTGTGTGTGTGTGTGTGTGTGTGTGTGTGTGTGTGTGTGTGTGTGTGTGTGTGTGTGTGTGTGTGTGTGTGTGTGTGTGTGTGTGTGTGTGTGTGTGTGTGTGTGTCCAAGTGAACGTTTTCTGTTGATCAAGCAGCTTACTTCCCACAGTATCTCACTCCAAAACCATAAGGACAATTTTATTTTTCCATCCTGCATGAAAGCAAGCCTATTGCATTTAGTCTACGTTGTGCACGTTTAAAGTCATAGTTCTATATTGCCTTTGTTAGCCTAGATATTCGTAAATCTTTCTTGAATTAATGTCTTTAGTTTGCAAATATTAACTTGAAGCAAAAATACATAAAAACTAGGCTACAGCTTTTTTTACTGAGACATATTGTTATCAGGGTATTCAACAACATTATATCGACAACAACTGTCATCAGCATAATAAAGCTATGTATTAATACCACGCTAATACGCTATACAAAGAAAAAGATGGTGCTACCTAATTTCTGGTGGTGCTACCTAATGAAAATGTAGGTGGCACCAGTGCTACCTGTGAAAAAGTTAGTCTGGAGCCCTGGGTGTGGGGCATGTCGGTGTGGGCCATGTCAGTGGAAAAGGGGCTTAATTTAGGCCTAGAATTATTGAATGCTTTAACCAGTGAAAAATAGCAGATCTACAAGCTCGCAGCGCGTGAGCTTGTAGATCTGCTATTTTTGAAAAAGTTGTGAAAATGTGTGCAAATCTTTGAATATATGTATTTTTTAAGCGAACATTCGTACTCAAATTTTGCTTCTGGGTGGTCCCTGGAACTAAATATTTTGATATGGGGGTCCGTGGCCAAATACATATCATTTTGGGGGTCCTTCACATGAAAAAGTTTGAGAGCCACTGACATAGTAGTCTCTCAAGAACAGACTAACTGAGCTCCATTTAAGTGAAAAGGACCTTTTCTTTGACGATGGCTGGCCAGATTGCTGACATAGAAACATAGGTTTTTCAAAGAATCTTAGGATTCAAAAGACACTTATAGAATCAGGTCAAAATTCAAATTTTCACGATAGCAGATCTACAAGCTCGCAGCGCGGCACCGTGTGAGCTTGTATATCTGCAATTTTTCAATAGTTAAAGCATAAAATAATGATACACAATAATGTGTACCCGTTCTAAATGGGTTAACATTCTCTGGTGGTAACGTGTTGTGTTTTTGTGTGTGTCGTCATGGCAACGTGCAGATGAAGGAGCTCCAGGACTCGCTGGTGTCCACGGACGCCCAGACCGAGCAGCTCCGCTCTCAGCTGCAAGCTGTCAATCAAGACAAGAACAGCCACGCCCAGGAAGTGGTCTCCCAGCACAGGAAGTTACAGGAAGCCCAGGAGAGGGTCAGTACAATATGGAGGGAGCGACCGTACGTTTTCAGCCCTGCATCCTGCCTCCCTGCATATTTTTAACACTTTCAGTGCCAACCCCGAGTTTCCCGAGTTTGTATAGGTACCCTACCTGTGCCAACCCTGAGTTTCCCGAGTTTGGGCCGTTTTTGAAGGAAAAAAAAATATTTCATTATTTAAATGTTTAACCCCCATACCAACCCCATCTTTCAAACATGGCAGCCATGTTTGTTTACATTTGAAGAAAACATAATGGCTGCTATCTCATGAATGCCTGAACGGATTTCCAAGCGGATTATTTGGTTTGAAAGCTGTGAACAGTGTGTGCACACATGGTGCATGATCTAGGCATGGGCGTGCATGATCTGTGCACTATGAATTACATGGAAGTCTATGGAGACAGTTTGGCATATGAGAGTACGAAGGTATTGTTAAATGGCAGCAAATGAGTTAATAAAGGACTCATTAAACTAAGCATCACTGCATCCCCAGGACACATACAACTCTATCCTTCCTGCTATCAGTCATGTCACTGCACCAGCTGAGCTGCATGTGGTGGAGTCTCCACAGCAGCTGTGCGTTCTGGCATTTCAATAAAGAGATCACACCGATTTGAACAAGCAAGAATTTAATGAAATAATAAACAAATGAATAATTAAGTTTGGCGATTAGACTCTATCAACAAATAAAATAATATATTAGGAATTGATTGATTGATTGAAGAATGTATTAGAAGTTTGCAATAGAAAAAAGTACAGTTTCATGACAGTACAAATCACTGGTACAAGGTCAACTAAAACGAGATCCTAGAAAGCCGAGGCTTATTTCCACAGGAACCACACTTTAAGTATCTCATATAACATTGAAAGACAGACGAATAGAACATAGTACTTTATCTAGGATAATATCAATTTCAACAGCAGAAAAAGCATAACATCAAATACAAAGGCAGAAAAAAGGGTGGGGGGGAATAGGAGAGAGGTTGTAGAATTTGCTGAACGCCAGAAATTCTCCCAATAGACAGATCTCTAGCCAGCCCAGGATCCACATTTTTAATCACAGCTGAGAACTGATCACAAGAAGATATTTTCTTGTCACATTCGGGAGACGGCAGCAGAATTTTAATCAGATTGACATCTTTGCCTTCGACTATTTTTGCCCTTAATCTGGGGGAGACATTTGAGGCTTGAGGCAGGTAGGGTCTACCTTGATCTGCAGGGCGGACAGCAGAGGCCATAGAGAACAGAGGGGGCTGAACTGAGGCAGCGAAAATATTTGCTCCTGTGGCTGCAGGCTGCTGCGTTGTGGGAATAGATTGAATCTGCTGTGGCTGCAAGCTGCTGAGATGTAGGCATGGGAAACTGAAAGGCTGCTGAAGATGGTCGGTGGAGTCCAGAAATGACAAGCGGTTGTTAATGGCTTGGAGGGGGCACGGTGGCGCAGTGGTTAGCGCTTCGCCTCACAGCTAGAAAGTCCTGAGTTCGATTCCCGCCGGGGGACGCTGTGGGTGCTGGGGGCGGGTTCCCTCCTCCGCGTCATCAGCGCCCACACCCTAGGTGGGGTTGGCGATAGGGCTTTCTGTGTGGAGTTTGCATGTTCTTCCTGTGTCCCCTGGGTAGGTACCCTCACAAAAACATGTAGTCATCCTGGTCTCATGGTGCCTCCCCCTAGCCAGCCTGGGCGCCTGACGGAGGGGAAAGGAACCAGTTGGAATAACGTGTTCCTTCCACGTGCTACGTCCAAACCGGGGAAATCCCCACTGTCAGGTGAAAAAAGAACAACTTGGACTCCTCATGCATTGAAGGAAGCATGAGGTCAGTCTGTTGTCTCCCCAGGCGCGGCAGAGCGAGAGCAGAGCCCAGGATTACATAGACAATTGGCACTGGGTGAAAGAAAATGGGTTACAAAATCGAGGGATGGGTCTGACTCGTGCCGCTTCCGTTGGGCTTCTGGTTGCCTTTGCCTGCTGGATGATGAGGAGCTGGTGGATATGGGGAGGTCTTTCTAGACCTCTTCCTCCCCGGGCCCCGCGATGGCCTGGACACAGCGGCAGTCTTAGCAGGAACAGGTACGGATAGATCAGCGTCGGCGGTAGCAGCAGCGCCGGGATCGGAGGCGGCGCGAGCTGCAGTCTGAGCGGTGGGAGCTGCGGTGGGAGCTGCGGTTTGAGCGGCGATGTCGGCTAAACTTTTAGTTTGCGAAGCAGATAACCCTGGAGCCGGGTTCACATTAGCTGCAGCCAACTGATGAAGAGCTTGATCAACTGATTCGTTCTGCTGTTGCCTAGCAGAAAGCCTGCTGCTTCTCCTTCGAGAATCTTGAGCTGGCGAATCAAAAATGATGTCGCTGAGGAGCGACATTTTGTCACCTACTACTGTATGTCCTCGTCTGAGTCTGACAGTGATTAGCAATATAGTAGTACACTGAACAATGCGAATCTGAATGAAAATCGCAGCTTGCCCGGCCGTGACTGAGATGCGATGTGCTGGAACGCTGTCTGCAAAGAGAATGACGGGTTACATTTACGTTTTGTGAATGAGAGTATTCTGACAGCGTGGGAAAAGGGAAGTGGACTATAATAGCAAAGTGCGGTTCTAATCTTTTATTGAATTTACGCCGAAGCTACATTATTGATGAGATGATTGAGATTGTCTTGTAAATCCATGCTTCTGTCCTTTATTAACTATAGGCCTATCAAGTAGCTATTTGCCACTATTTGTTTAAATTAAAGTCATTTTGGGTGTTTTCACGTCGTCGCGGGACCCATACAATAATTCCGGGACCCATTTTGAATGACCACCTTTGGGTCTCGAGACCCATTACATTGAAAACCTATAGCAACATCACTGCGTTTTATATTCTTCGTATGGAAACAAATCCGCAAGAGGGCTGCCGGTTTGTTGTGGTGCGAAGCAGTGCCGGATTGGCGCTCGGTGTATTCGTCTAGAGCAGAGGTTTTCAAAGTGGGTGACGGGGCACCCTGGGGTGCCATGACAGCAGTCCAGGGGTGCCGCAAGATAATTTGATAATATTTGGAATTTATTTGGACATCATTTTAAAATATTTAGTATCATTTTAAACTTGATGTACAAAGTTATTTTCAGTCAGTTCTAACCAAAATGGCTGTTATCTCAACATTTTACTCACAACATAATCACTAAAATATCGTCACTGTCGGGCAGAGATCTTGTATCTACAAGTTTCAAATGTGGCAGACATAGCAACAGACATAGCAACCGCTTGCATCCAGCAGCCCAGGTGGCACTTTGAGTGGCAGTTGTGGCAAAAGCAGTGGCGCTGAGTCGGCTCAAGCTAACTTCACAATGCTCAGCCCGGCAGCTCGCTCGCTTTAGCTTGCTCACGGTCTAAAACAGTAGGCGGAAAAATAGTGTCACAAGTGGGATTCGATAGTAGGCGGTGTGGGTTGGGAGTCTAGCGCGCCTAGCCACTGAGGCGTGATTCTTAAATGCACCTAAGATTTTGGATAACCACCCCCCTGGAAAGCCGCTGCAATCCAAACTGCGCCCCGACCGTCTCGATTGGCTGGCTGTTTCCTGTTGCTGTCAAATACTAGTGCCTTATGTAGGCCAGTGGTTCTCAGCCTTTTCAGGCCACGACCCCCAAAATAATCATATTTTAACTGGGGACCCCTCCACCCTAAGAGCACTAAGAGTTGACTCATTACATTTTGTATAACACGGTTCTATTGTGAGGCGTTGTAAGCATGTAGATCGTCTATTTTCACAATTTTTTTCTAACCCTAACCCTAACCCTAATATTTGACAATTTGGCCATCATTTAATTTGTCATTTTAGAGGTATTAAAACATCCTTATCTTGTCACTTTAGACCCTCTATATGCTTAAACTTTATGTTGGTTTGTTTACTGTTGAGTGAGAAAACAATGTTGCACATTAGGTTAATCATCTGGGGACCCCCCAAAATAATTTGGGGACCCCCAGGTTGAGAACCACTGATGTAGGCTACTCATGTAGGCTACTCATGTTATAATACTTTTGCACTTTGCAAGTTGCTGGCTACAATAGGACTTGGCTTTATCCATAAGTGTTTATGAACAGGCTACTTGGAGATGGCCGACGGCCTTGTGCATCCATTTGTCAAAATGAAAACACGCTTGTTTGTTCTGACTGTTCATTATGACGTGGAAGGTGATATTTCGCCATATGTTGGGAGCAGACTTCACGCTAGGATTGTAAACTGCCGGTCACCGTGACCGGCATGATTAAAATTTACCAGACATCTGAAAAAAATACCGGACATAATCATTTTAATGCATAAATTACAAGCAGGTGCACAAACATAGCCAATAGCAACAGTTAAAGTATTAGGCCTACTGCATAGTTGAGACTGAAAACAAATTGAATAAAAAGGAGTAGGCTATACAACAAACATACAGCTTCATCTTGCATAAGGGAATTCATTATATTGGATAATAATCGCGCAGGCTGTGTCTGCATGTGCTCATACTGCTTTCACAACAAGGTGTTTCTGTTGCATCATGTTTAATGCCAACAATACAATACCATGTCTTGACTTCAGAATAATGAGAAATAGTCTAAAAGTCGGGTCTGCGCAATTGTTTCATAAGGTTGATAGATTCATCTGGCCAGCAATGAATCAAATATGCTACTCACTGTCGAGTGGTGACACAGTGCCTCCATGCGCATGTTATGCAACTTTGGGAGAGTTGAAAAAAATATAAAGCTTGGCTAGATAGGAAGTCATAAGAATGAGTTGTTAATGCCCCTATTGGATGAATTTGTTAATGCTCTATACCAGGGCTTCTCAAACCTTTTTAGGCTGTGACCCCCAAAATAAACATATTTGAACTGGGGACCCCCACCGTGACAAGCAGTGCTTAATTTGTGCCGGAGCTGGGCGGAGCTTAAGATAGAGGGCGCTCCCCCATTGTAGAGCGAGCTCCGCGACCTCCACAATGCACCTACAAATAAGTTTTTTCATCAGTCTAACTTGTTCCTGCTGTGAGTGTGACCCATAATGAGGAAACAAACAAACAACTTAAAAGCGCGACAATATTCTCTAGAACTCAGCTTAAGTGAAGTCAGTCACGGGCTACAGAATGTCTAAAAGACAGAGTAATATTTTAAATTACTTCGGATCCACGACAAAGCAGAGCAGAAATGAGCCCCAGGCAGAGCCTGATTCACCCTCACCACCACAGCCGGCTCCACCACCACCACCGCCGGCAGATGAGAGTGAGGATGATATGGAGAACGTAAATGTTAATAGTGACTCTGACTCAGCAGAAGATGATGATGATCGTGTGGATAAGGGATCTGAAAAGTCCACTTTAATGTGAGTTATTTTTCCACCACTGATTATGTGATTAATAAATGCACTATTGAAGGAAACTTAAGGCTTGTCCCTGTTGTTTAATTACCGAAATAACCGTTTTTAACTGATATTTAATGGGAAAATAACTGGAAATACAGCGCGCGCGGACCTCGTGCACGCGCACGCGTGATTTGGTGAGCTCCGGTACCTGTTCTGTTACAAATTAAGCACTGGTGACAAGCACTTGGAATTGTAGGTATTAATGTGACACGGTTCCACAGATAAATATTGTGAAAATAGCAGATCTACATGCTCACAAGGCCTCGCGAGCATGTAGATCGGCTATTTTCACAATGTTTGCCTCTTGCTTACTTAATATTTGACAGTTTGGCCAGTCCTGTTGAATATTCGACTATTCGAATACTTTGAGGTCGAATAATTCGAATACTAAAAATCACTATTCGTGAATGTCCTAGTTTATATGGGTTGGTTGTTGACCGTGCGTGCATTCCTTCCATGGCTTAACATGCAGTGCGTGCGTCACAAGCTGACACTGAAATGAGCGAGAGAGAGATAGAGAGCGAGAGCCTGCGCACAGAGCAGAGTGTCTGATTTGTAGACAGCGACAATAATAAATTACTATTGGTTTTTCAATCGGTCAGAATGTCCGGGAGGAATTTTATTTTCCAGTCTTGGGCATAAAAAATCTGTCAAATCTGGCAATTACTGTGGTTGGAAGTTAATAATTGCTTCTCTGCTGACGCGCAAGTTGATAGAGAACTCACAACAAGTCTGCCATGAGGATTTTAAAAGACTAGATTCTACTCCACTTTTATAAATGCTATGAGTCCAAAATGATGCACTCTGCCCCATTGGCAAATCTGTGTCCTGCGTGGCATAACAGCTCACCAATATGCACAAGTAGGCTAGTAGTTGTAAAATATAGATTATAAATATTAGATTATAAAATAATGCATACTTCTATTACTAGGTGTGTAACGATACATTTTAACAACGATACGATACGCATCACGATACATGGTTGACGATATTGGTTCATTCATGGCGATATGTGACTGAGCATGATACTGGGGCAGTCATTTCGGAAGCCACTACTTTAGACCACAGCTGAAATTCCTTTTTTAGTTTTTTCCTAAAATGTGATAAAGCCACAAAAGCATGTCATAAATATCAGGTTACATTTCACTTAAACGCCAGAGCTTAACTCTGCATGTAAATAAGACTTTTTTTTATTAATGTGAGAGATAGGGACATAATTCTGTTGGTCCTCCCAAATTTAGAACTTGAATATCTCAAAAGTAGTATTTCAGCATGGCATCATTCTATAAGCTATCTTCAAAAATGTAAGCTATCTTCAAAACTGTTGGGTCAATCTCCACAACCAATATATCATTTTGTAGCTATGATTCCCAGCTTTCAAATGAAAGAAAAAAATGAAAATGAAAAAAAAAAATCAATGACTAGCCGTCAGCCGCGCTGGGACACATATGATACGATTCGATTCAATGATTTTTAAATCAATATAGTAACTATTTAGCAAAGAAATTAAATCTTCTGTGAAACGTGTCAATAGTGCATGTTTTTAAGGGAAAAATCTATTATTATGGATATAAATAAGTAAACACTGTGATTCTCTAACAAATGCATGGACATCAACACATATGGACAAGCCCGCACCTTGACATGAACACAGAGATTACACACATTTATCGAAAGAGTAGCTATATGGAATAGAAAAGTAATTAAACCCCTCTTTTTCATTTTCCTTCTTAAAATTGCTAAATAGAAGGCACATATACTTTCCATAGAATCAATTATTTGCACTGCAAAATGATTCGATACCGATTTTTCTGCATTGTAAAACGATACAGATAAGATACAAAGCCAAAACGGATGCTTTTGCATATCAATATAGTAGTAGATCATTGTAAATTAAACTAGATTTTTTTGTTTCAGTTACTATATCGTCATAGCCCTATCTATTACTATGAGTAATCATCATTAGTATTGTAACAGTATTTGTGTGTTTGTGCTGTGCATTAGTGACAAATAAAGATTCTGGTTCGCTAAATGTGTTGTTATTTCATACACTTATTTTCCTGGTCTAATGTTTACATATCTACGAGCACCCAGTAGAACACTTCATCATCTCTACTAATCACTATGATGTCATTCAGGCAGTGAAGAATGATTTTAAAAGGAGGTGCATGTGAATGGTAACCTGACTGCGCCAGATGGTGGCAGTAGTGCGTATACTGCATATACGCCTTACTTTTACCATCTGGAATTGCTCAGCAGACCCGATGTAAGGGGCGGACCATTTTTTCAAATTCTTTAGCAGGTGATTGGATGGGGCTGTCTGTCTATCACAGTCTGGGAGTGCCAACTTGCTCCAACCACTCATATTGGCCTGTCAGCATGACGTTACACCCAGAATCCGCCTCCTGGGTTTCCACGTGGTCTGCAGTCAGACTCTATTGGCTCAGAGCCGCTCAGAGCCCGCCCGTAGCTGCTGCTGATTGGTCCGGTCTGGGACTTTACGAGTGTTATCAACTCTCCCCAAGCGGTCTCAGATGGTAAAGTAGGGCGGTACGCACTGCTGCCACCATCTGGCGGAGTCAGGTTATGTGAATGGATGGAGGCGAATCACTCTGGCTCATCTCTGCCATTCAGGTGGTATAGTAATAGAAGTCGCTCTGCCCGGCCGTCTCCAAGTATTCATAAACTCTTTGAACAGACAAGTGTATCGCCCCGACCGTCTCCCAAGTATTCATAAACTCTTTGGATAAAGCCAGCAGCTATAACATGCAGGCCTGGAATTTCTTCATTTTAGGGGCAAGGCCACTTGGCCTTTGGTGTTGTCCATTTGAGGGCACAAAGGCCAAATGCCAGGGCAGGAAAGCCATCAAATAAAACACGGTTTTAGTCCATTGACAGAATTTGTTGAATTTAAGGGTTAAGGATGATAACCTAAATTGCAGTGAAATAGATAAATAATGGTATTTACAATCTGATCCATGCTCGGCCCTGCACCAATCAAAGACACTGGAATGGTTTAAAGATGGGGAATCGGGAGTTAAGATTTCAGAATTTCAACAAAAAACACATGACAAGAAAGAGATACCAGTGTCTACTGTCTACATATTGACAAGAAAGAGAGAGGAGAAAGTGGTACAGTCAGCTGGGACATTTAAGGCCACTGTGGTCATGCCATTGGTTTGAGGGGCACAAGGACAAACTGAGGGGCAACGGCGGCCATGGCCTCCATGAAATTCCTGCCCTGATAACATGCGTAGCCTACATAATGCACTAGCTGTGTTTGACAGCAACAGGAAGCGGCAGGCAATCGAGGCGGTCGTGGATGCGGTTTGGATTCCAAAAAAAAAAAAAAAAACACTCCGGAGGTGTGGTTATCCAAAATCTTACGTGTGTTGAAGAATCGCGCACCACTGAGGCTGGTGCTAAGATGGGGCATCCGGTCTGTATTAGAATATGACAACGCCCACATCCCATATTTCTGGCAGAAGCCCTTGACGGAAGATGTCTCCCTTCTGCGGGGGAGATGGATTTAAAGGTGTTGTAATGTGGTTTCAGGTGGAGGAGAAGGATTTAAATGTGGTGTAATGGGATTTCAGGGGGAGGAGATGGATTTAAAGGTGGTGTAATGTGATTTCAGGTGGAGGAGTTGGATTTAAAGGTGTTGTAATGTGGTTTCAGGTGGAGGAGTTGGATTTAAAAGTGGTGTAATGTGGTTTAAGGTGGAGGAGATGGATTTAAAGGTGGTGTAATGTGGTTTCAGGTGGAGGAGTTGGATTTAAAGGTGCTGTAATGTGGTTTCAGGTGGAGGAGTTGGATTTAAAGGTGCTGTAATGTGGTTTCAGGTGGAGGAGATGGATTTAAAGGTGGTGTAATGTGGTTTCAGGTGGAGGAGTTGGAGGCCAGCGTGCGGAGGCTGAGCAGGGAGAAGGAGGAGGCTTGTCATTCTCAGAAGGAGCAGCAGGGGGCGCTGGCGGCTTCTCTGCAGGAGGAGAACCACAAGCTGAGAAGACAGAACCAGGAGCTACAGAACAGGGTACATAATATTTTACTGAAGTACTGTACTTAAGTACAGTTTTGAGGTGTTTGTATTTTGCTTCAGTACTTCCAACTTTGGAAATTGGAAGTACTCAAGTAATATAATATATCCTAATATAGTTATTTTACCCCACTACAATTATTTGAAAACTGTAGTTACTTTGCAGATATAAATGACAATATGATAACACATACATAAACCACTTTAGCCCTTTTTTATACCTAGGCTATTTTGAAAATAGCCGCTCGACAAGCTCACAACGCATCGCGATGCGACGCATTGTGAGCTTGTAGATCATTTTGTACTTTTCCTTTAGTTGCTTTAAAGTACATTTTTACACCATACTTTTGCACTTTTATTCAAGAACATTTTGAATTCGGGACCTTTACTTGTAACAGAGTATTTCTACATAGCATTATTGATATCTTTTTTTACTCACATATCACCGTCATCATTAGGGATGGGTATTGAAGAACCTCACGATGCGATACATATCACGATACTTGGGTCACGATTGTATCATCATATATCGCGTTGCGATACATATTGCGATATTCAACAGAATTATTTTGTACAGCTGAAAATACAACTTGGCATGTACCACCTGGGTAGTCTAATTATATGCATGTAAATCACATTGTATTGATAACTCAATCTACAAATTGAGTCAAAACCATTTTGATTTCATTAAAACTTTCCATATTCATTCATTGAACAGCAGCGGAGGGTCAGGACTGGACTTCTAACATTGGTTTCTATGCGCTGGGATCAGATTTATTTTTCTCAAAGTATTGCGATACTACAGCCTGAAGTATCGATACAGTATTGGGAAATAACATATTGCCATATATTGCCATCGATTATGTTGCACATCTCTAGTCATCATCATGGCTAGCTGATCAATAACAGGCTGTGTGTGTGTGTGTGTGTGTGTGTGTGTGTGTGTGTGTGTGTGTGTGTGTGTGTGTGTGTGTGTGTGTGCGTGTGCGTCCTCAGCTGTCAGAGTGGTCGGTCCAGCTAGAGGAGCTTCACACACTGAAACAGGAGTGCAACACTCTGCGCTCTCAGCAGAACCACCTGCAGACAGCCAGGACTCAGGCCCACGACCAGGTCAGAACCAACAGCCCTGTTCATTCTATGAACGCCTCAATGAATGTCAAAACAACCTCAATGCCTCACCTTAAAGGAGTAGTTCACCCCCAAAATGACCTTTTTTTCCTATCGATTACTCACTTGAGTTCAATAATATTTCTTTTGTTTTTGTCGCATTCCTAAGCCAATAATTTTGAGGAGACTCTTTGTAGGCCCATTGATTCCGGCTGCGGCGATGCATGAGTTAGATACAGTCCATAGAACATGGCGCGGTCTTGACCAAACAAGCAAGGTGAAAAAATCCAGATAAATGGATGTGAATGAGGAAGGGGGAGTTGGCGAACGCAGCAGTCGTGATGCATCATGGGATATGCCGGTGATAACGGGGCCATGGCGCTGCGCCGCGGTAATTCTTATCACGTTGCTGGACATTTTTGGCATCCCAAGTGTTATTGGGCTTACATTTGAGTACATTTTCCCCCCTGCTCTTAAATATTTAGTTCACCCCCAAAATGACACCATGGAGACTTGAGTTCAATAATATTTTTTTGTATTTGTCGCATTCATTATAGTAAATTTACCCCCATTGATTCCCGGAATCATTGGGGGTCAATTTATTGTAATCAAATTATTGTCTTTGGAATGTGACAAAAAAAATCATTTTGGGGGTGAACCACTCCTTTAACCCCAGTGTGACCTTCCTCCCTCCCTCCCTCCCTCCCTCCCCTTGGCCAGGCGGTGCGCGCGGACACGGCTCTGTCCCTGGTGCAGGCCCACCACCTGCGGGAGCTGCAGGAGGCGCGGGAGGTGGCGGGCAGCGCCCCCCAGGAGCAGCTGGAGCTCCTCCGCTCCAGGCTGGAGGAGGAGAGCAGCAGGAGCCACAGGCTGGAGGAGGCGCTGCGCTCCCAGGCCCAGCAGGCCTCCACACAGCTCAGCCTGCAGCAGGTAGGTCTACAGGGGCGTCACAAGGGGGGAATGAGTTACTAGGGCCCAAGGTGGAGGTGCCTTATTTTATGCTTTCACATTCAGGCCAGGAACACATTTTAGTGTATTACAGTACATGTACAGTATGTAGCAACATATTTGTTTTTGTAGGCTAATTTTGTAATAATATAGTTTTTCAGAAAACTGCTATTTTTGAAAAGTCGTGAAAATGTGTGCAAATCTTTGAAAATATGTATTTTTTAAGCGAACATTTGCATCTCAAAACTAAATATTTTGAGATGGGGGTCCGTGGCCAAATACATATCATGTTTGGGGTCCTTCACATGAAAAGGTTTGAGCACCACTAACATACATAGGTTTTTCAAAAAACCTTAGAAGGGTTTGAAATATTCAGTTTACAGTTTAGAGTTTAGGCACATTTTCACGATTTTTCAAAAAATAGCAGATCTACAAGCTCTAGAGTGCCGCGCTGTGAGCTTGTATATCTGCTATTCCTCAATAGTTAAAGCACACAAGAATGCGTTCCCAGTATAAATGGGTTAAACCCCCTCCCCCTATGAAGAACATTCATGGGGGGCCCGCAGTGAATCCTTGTACCCAGGGCCCAGAATTTGGTGCGACACCCCTATAGGTCTAATGTACATACTGTAGGACTTCCAGCAGGCCTCCACACAGCTCAGCCACCAACGTGAAGTTGGCACCCCATTTGATGAAAACATATACAGTATAAAAATGGTGTCATTCTTTAGTGCTGGATTTGTGCTGAATTGTGCTCTAATTTGTGCTGTTATCATTTTTTAGATATTCTATGCACCACCTCTGTTCTGCTGCCATGTTCCACCATAAGCACTGCTGCTCTACACCGCCCTCTGTTGGGCACTGAACTGGACTGCTGCTAAATTCTGCAAATTCATAACCACATCAATATTTATATATGGGTCCGTGGCCAAATACATTATAGTTTTGGGTGGTCTTTGACGTGAAAAGGCCAGTATTTCAAAAACCCTTAGAAGGATTTTCAAGGCATTTGTAGAGTCAGTCACTTCTCGCCTGTCTATGGGAGAAGTGATAACTACCTCCTTCTCTGGCCTCCTGAAAGGTGAGTTTTCAGGGCGGTTTTGAAGAATGCCAGCGAGCTACATGTTTTAAGGGAGGTAGTCAAGGAATTCCACACCTGGGTGGCAGAATTGCTATGTCCAAACTCTCCTGAACTTGAATGCAGCATCTTATATTGAAATCAAGAAATGTGTAGAAATCAAGCATGAGCCGAGTTCCAAGCTCACAACGCATTGCAGCGCGACCAGCTTGGAGGTCTGCTATTTTCGATGTTTTAACCAAAAGGCCCTTTTAGAAATTTCAGACCCTGCCTATCTAACATTCTCTGCACGTCCTTCTGTGTGTGTGTGTGTGTGTGTGTGTGTGTGTGTGTGTGTGTGTGTGTGTGTGTGTGTGTGTGTGTGTGTGTGTGTGTGTGTGCGTGTGCGTGCGTGTGTGTGTGTGTGCAGGAGCAGTATGAGCGGGTCATGTCCAGCATGCAGCAGCAGATGGATGAGGTGGACATGAAGCTGAAGAGCGTCAGACTGGTCCTGCAGGACAAGGTGGCACAGCTCAAAGAACAGGTGGGCAGACCGTCAGACAGAAGATGACAAACTAGCTCCTTTTGGAACCTCTCCCTCCGCTATACAGCTCCGACATGAGGTTCCTGACAAGTGCCATCCAAAAATAAAGGTCTCATACCCGTCTCTCAGGTGTTTACTTCTTAAAGGGTCACTCCACCACTTTTCAACCTATGTTCATATAATTGGTCCTCACTCAAAAATAGCTTTTTATTTTTTATTTATTTATTTATTCTCAGAGGAGGGCTGTGGGCAGGTCAGAAACCCATCGTCTTGTGACATCATCGATTGCCAATCCAGCTTATAGAAACTGCAGGCTTTGCGATAATAAAAATCTAAATATTCTTTTCAAAAATATTGATATATATATTTTTTTTTGGGGGAAAATGATGATGTCACAAGACGATGGATTCTGAACTTCCCACAGCTCTCCTAGGAGACTTGGACTGAGTAGAAAAAAATGGTGATATTTTTTCATGAACATTAGTGAGGACCTATTATATGAAGACAGGTTGAAAAGTGGTGAACTACTCCTTTAAGCGTGGAGGAAATTCTAAGCGGGGTGTTGAAATAAAGAGTTTAAATCGCTCATTCTGTCATCCGGTGCATTATTTTCCCCACTCATATTCGTTGTGTTTATACCACCCGGAAGTCTCATACCCCTTAGCAGCGGTGCTGCCACCTCTGGTCGCATGTCTGAAAAACACAGAACTGGCTAACAAAACGAGCAAGTTAATTGTAGGGCAACCAGGCTATTAGTACTTGTCCGACTTTATTCCATCTTCCATCGTCCCCTAAATAAACTTCTTTTTGTTGTCTATGTCAGTGGTGCTCAAACCTTTTCATGTGAAGGACCGGCAAAATTATAAGTATTTGGCCACGGACCCCCATCTCAAAGTATTTCGTTCCAGGGACCCCCAGAAGCTAAATTTGAGTTACAAATTGTTCGCTTTAAAAATACATATATTCAAAGATTTGCACAAACTTCCCGCAAATACCTGGTGGCGTGCTGTGAGCTTGTAGATCTGCTAGTTTCTCAATAGCTATAGTATGAAATAACCACAGGCCTAAATGGGCTAATGTTTCATACTGTTTGGGTCTCGCTGCAGATGTCGAAGAGCGCCAAGTCAAGCGTGCTGCTGAAGGAGCTCTACGTGGAGAACTCCCAGCTGATGAAGGCCCTGCAGGTGACGGAGCAGAGGCAGAAGAGCGCCGAGAAGAAGAGCTTCCTGCTGGAGGACAAGGTCTCCGCCCTCAACAAGCTCCTCAAGGACATCGTCTCCGCCTCCATGGTCACGTAGCCCCTGCCCCCCCTCTGCCTCCAACCCCAACTGGCCCATGTCCCCTGTCCCCTTCCACAGAAGAACTGTCTCATGTCCCCTGTCCCCTTCCACAGAAGAACTGTCCCATGTCCCCTGCCCCCTTCCACAGAAGAACTGTCCCATGTCCCCCCTCGCTCCTCTGAAGACCTTTCCCATGTCGTCGTCCCTCCCCCTTCCTTAGAACAGTGGTTCTCAACCTTTTCAGGCCGTGACCCCCAAAATAATCATATTTTAACTGGGGACCCCCCCTCCACCCTACAAGCACTAAGAGTTGAGGCATTACATTTTTTATATCATGGCTCTATTGTGAAAATAGCAGATCTACATGCTCACAACGCCTCGCAACACGAGACGTTGTGAGCATGTAGATCGGCTATTTTCACATTTCTGCCTCTAATATTTGACAATTTGGCCAATGTTTAATATGTCATTTTAGAGGTATTAAAAAGTCCTTGTATATATGCCTACCCTCTATACACTTAAACGTTATATTGGTTTGATTACTGTTGAGTGAGAAAACAACGTTGCACGTTAAGTTAATCATCGGGGGACCCCCTAAAATAGTTTGGGGACCCCCCTGGGGGTCCCGACCCACAGGTTGAGAACCACTGCCTTAGAAGAACTGTCCCATGTCCCTCCCTACTCAGGAGAACTGTCCCAAGCGGGGACATGGGACAGTTCTTTTGTCCCATGTCACACTGATCTCTTCCTCGATATTCAGTTCTCTGTCTCATCCCACAAAGCCAGTGGTTCTTAAACGTCTTAATTTCAAGGTCCCCCAGTTTGATATGCGTTAAGCTCACTGACCCCATCTGATGTTAATTAAACTCTTGAGAGGGTACAAATGGAACCAAATGGACGGGTCCATTTTGGTTCCTTGACTATCAGTAATTTAGCTGGGGACCCTCTTTGAGAACTGCTGCACAAAGCAAAGTGGTTTTAAAGACACACACAGTATGACAGACGATGAGGTCAAGGTTAACTAAACCAGGGTTGGAAATGATCACGGACCATTAACAGCTAGCCACTGGCTACCAGCCTGCCAGCTGCTAGCCACTGGCTTACCAACCACTAGCCACCAGCTACCAGCCACTGGCTACCATGACTGGCTACCGACCACTAACAGCTAGCCACTGGCTACTGGCCGTGAGTAGCTTACCGACCACTAGCCAGCAGCCACTGGCCAGTGGCCACTAGCACCTAGTTGGAAAGGATCATCTGTGGCTACCAGCTACCGGCCACTAGCAGTCAGGTTTGTCAGTCTGCTCCAGTTTCTAGTCCCCTTGCCAGAATCTGAACCCTGGCATATTGAGTACACCAAGGTTTTATGTTAGAAATGTTGAGTATGGGTTCCCAGCATTTAGAAACTGCTGGATGCTAACTTGCATATGTTGAGCAATTTTCATAATTTGCACAATTCGATTTATTTAGCATAATCCCCCATAATAATGGATAATATGTCAAAAACTGATTGGCTGATTTGAACAATATTGGAGTGGTTTTGGGGTTTATTGAGAATGCTGAATCCATTTCTGAAATTTTCTAAATTCAAAATGGCCGTTTTAAACCGGAAATGGCCAATATACCAACTTAAATCAACAGAAAAGTATCAAAATCACCCCACTTTAAGTTGGTATAAGGCCATTTCCGGTTTAAAACTGCCATTTTGAATTTAGAAAATGGATTCAGCATCCTCAATAACCCCCAAAACCACTCCAATATTGTTCAAATCGGCCAATCAGTTTTTGACACATTATCCATTATTATAGGGGATTATGCTAATTAAAGCTAATTATGCAAATTATGAAAATTGCTCAACATATGCAAGTTAGCATCCGGCAGTTTCTACATGCTGGGGACCCTTACTCAACATTTCTAACATAAAACCTTGGTGTACTCAATATGTCCGGGTTCACAATGGGGCTCTATGGGCTGGCAAGTAGACTATTCACCTATTCACCTATCCAGGTCCTATGTAGATAGAATGCTGGTGGAGCAGCGGAAGTCATAGAGAAGTTCTTCCCTATGAGTCACTTTGACCAGCAGCCTAGAAATAAGATGTTTTTCGATCCAATTAAATCCAGGAGGCTGCCTGGTGAAATGGCGGCTTATAGCCTAGAGTTTTGGGATGCTGGTTGCCGGTCGGCCACACTGTGGTCGGTTGTCAGCAAAGATTATTTTCCTTCTAAAGATGCTAAAGATAAAGATACACGGTACATTTCTGTGGATGCACAGGACAGCACTAGAGTGAACTATCTCAGCCATGAAGGTATTATATATGTACAGCATGTACTGTTTTCTTTTCTGTTTTATATGAATCAAATATGTTTATTTTTTATTATTTTAAACAAAGGTCAAAGCACAACTTTATTTTTATGAAGGTCAAGCCAGGGGTCAAGTGAAGTATAGTTCTATGTCTTCTACAGAAAGCAGGTTCTTTTAACTTTAATTTAACTGACAGAGATGAAGAGTTGAGATGGAGCAGATTGCACGCTGCGCGACCAAATGAGCTGATTCACTGCTACGCCAAGACGGCCGATCTAGGAGCTCACAATGCACAGCGCCGCACCGCGTCCTGAGCTTGTAGATCGGCTGTCTTGTCTATTTGTTTGTTTTTGTTTTTATACTTTTGAAAGTGAAGGTGGTTACGTCTGTCTGTGGGATTCATGAATATTGAACCAATGAAAAGTATTAACCCATTTAGGCCTAGGATTATTGACTGTTTAACTATTGAAAAATAGCAGATCTACAAGCTCACAGCGCGGCACCGAGTGCCGCGCTGCGAGCTTGTAGATCTGCTATTTTTGAAAAATCGTGAAAATGTGTGCAAATGTTTCAATATATATTTTCCAAAGCAAACTTTTGTAACTCAAATCGCTGCTTCTGGGGGGTCCCTGGAACAACATATTTTGAGATGGGGGTCCGTGGCCAAATACATTTAATTTTGGGGGTGACATGGAAAAGTTTAAGAACCACTGATTCAGAGGAAGGATTTAAAAGTCGGGTCAAAGATCGGGTCAAAGATATTCAAAGACGTCCTCACATTTTCACGATTTTTCAAAAATAGCAGATCTACAAGCTCGCAGCGCGGCACTCGGTGCCGCGCTGTGAGCTTGTATATCTGCTATTTTTTAATGGTTAAAACATAAAATAATGGTTAAAGTGGTTAAAATCTAACGCGACTCGGGTGCGTTCCAGGTATTTGAGAGTTAACGAGCTTGTGACTGAATAATCACTACATTGGATCCATTCCAACACTTTTTATTTTAAAGCAACGGTTTTGTCTTCCAGTGACAATAACCAACAAACCATGCACTCACATCAGGAGTTTGTAATGTCTAGCCAGATTAAAGATACAGTAAGTGATTATTAATTATCATTATTATTATTGTTTGTTGTTTTGTTAAAATAAGTGTTAAATAGCTCTATATTCTGAGTATTATTTATTCAGTAAGCTTCTCCCTAGCTCTTAAGTTGACAGAATGCGCATTTACCGGTCGGGATACCAATTTTATTCAATCAGGACGGAGAATGCATACAGGATACAAGATGAACAAGGGAGATTGGAAGTGAAATTAGACCGGAAACACTATGAAAATTCAACTGATAAATGTGTAGGCTACGCTTTTACTGATTGGCTGAAATTGGCAACCCCCCGCAAAATCTATTTTCTGTTTATTAAACAGATGGGGAGACCCGTTACTGAACAAATAGCAATGATAGAGTACGATATAGAGCTTTAACGTTCCAACAAAAACCTTTTGTTTTAACCAAAAAGTATCACTTATCTTACCTTTAATGGGTCTAAAGAAACAACTGAAGAATATTAATGATGTTTATTTCATAAAGATAACGACCAAAAGCACAGTATTTACAAGATTTTGCTACGCGGTTTGTCAAATCTGCACATTGTTTGTATTCCTTATTCTGAAGCACTGCTATTATATACCCAACCTGTCCATTCTTAAGTTATTGTAACAGTGAAAGATATTCTTGTTGTAAATCCTGTGATGTACTTTATTCACATCCTGTAGTTCTAGTTGTAAAGACAAGTTGGGACACACTGTCTGTCGTACGCTGCTCAGTCCTACCATGTTACTCATTATTGTACAATCAAACTGACCCAAGGAGTAAATAAAATGTCCTGTTGTTTTATCTGAACTCCTGTCTCCTGACCTTTTTTTTGACAGATTCAATTAGATTTTTAGATCAACGCTTATAGACACTTGTTTTCTTACTGCTACCATGTTAATTAAAAACTGTGGCTTCCCTATTTTGTGTGTGCATGTAATTACAGGCAACAGACATTTACATTTTTTTAGTAGCAAAAATAGATATGTGATGTTGTGAGCTTTTAGATTTGCTATTCAGCGCTATTCATTTCTATTAAGTAGGGGTGTAACAATACATTTTAACAACGATACAATACGCATCATGATACATGGTTAACGATACGATACATGGGCGATATTGGTTCATTCATGGAGATACGATACGATTTGATTCAATGATTTAAATTTGTCATCACACCGTGTTGCACGTGCCAAAAGTGCCCGATCTACAAGCTCACAGCAGCTCGCATATGCACGTCTCTCGGTCTGAAAAAATCATCCCCATCCCAGCTCTGTGCACTGTGTGCAAGCCCGCGGGAAGTATTTACAGCACGTCGGTCAGACGGACCCAGGCAGGATCTGCCAAGAATCGCATTTTATCAGTTTAATGGAAACAGGCTAAATTCGCTGTGTCTTGAGACGCATTTCTGATAATTCGCTTCCCTAATTCGAATAAGTTTATGGAAACATGGCTTCAGACACGAGACTTGATCGAAAATGATCAAAATATCAATTCTTCCACATTCTTTAATTGTGTTGACTTCTTGTAAATGAAGTAATGCTGATGTTTAACATTCTTGAGAGCGTAACAAATGGAACCAAATGGACCCCATTTGGTTCCATTGTTACACTCTCAAAGAGTTAAAGATCTGTAAGGGTCCATTCTCCATCAATAAGCAGGGGACCACCTGGAACCCTCAAGGACCACTGGTGGTCCCCGGACCACTGGTTGTAGGACCACTTGCATTATACCAAGCATGATGATAACGCACCTGAGATTAGACCTGGACGCTAATCTGTGTCACTCTAGATCTGAACCACTTTAATTAAAGGGTTACTGTCACTAAAAAGTCATCTTAAAACATGAGTTAATATTTTTATGAAGTCATTGTGGGAATGCGCAATTATAAGCCAATCAAATTAATTGACTGTAGGCCTACTTAGACTACTTACTGTACTGGTCAGCTGTTGTCGTTGGGGCGAGGGGCAGATTACACTGTGACATGAGCTTCAGACTGTTTCAGACCGTTTTCAGAGAGACCACTTGACCTATACAAGCGGTGCCGCGCTGCAAGCCTGTAGATCTGCTATTTTTGAAAAATCTGGAACATTTGTGTCTTTGAATATTTTTGACCCGATTCTATAAATGTCTTCTAAATCCTTCTTCTAAATCAGTGGTTCTCAAAGTTTGTCATGTCAAGCCCCACGGACCCCTGGCTTGTTCCAGGGACGCCCCCAGAAGCAGAGATTTGAGTTACAAATGTTTTAAAAAAATATATTCAACGACTTGAAAAATCATGCTTTTTCAAAAATAGCAGATCTACAAGTTCACAGGGCCACTGAGGGTCCCTGGACCACTGGTTGTAGAACCACTGCATTGTACCCAGCAGATAACATCTGGGATGCCAGATAAAGGGGGATGTTGCAAGGCTCTGGGTGGAAGGTTACAGGAACTCACTTACCTTTGAGAAGGAGTTCAGTGGAACACGGAGCGCTCCGCTAACACATTCCATGACACACGCTATAAGTACACGCTAAGAGGTCAAGAGGTCAGGGGCTGACCTCTCCTCCATGCCATGGACCCTCATAAAGCCGTTAGTGTGGGGGCCGTTTTTAGCCCAAGGAATGTTTTTTAGTGCAAAACAAATGCTTGCAATGGCAGCTTGTAAATGACGCGTCCGATCCGTCCGGATTGCATTGGACGCTTTCGGCGCTCGCCCTTACTGCCATTGTGACTCGTCCAAACCGTGGATGGGATTCGGACGCTTTGGGAGCTCGCCCTCCCTCTGCAATGGATTCAGAATCATGAAAACAACACAGTTTGACCCCTCGCATGCTACTTAAAGCACATTTATTTAGTCAAGTTAATGGGACCCAAACTGTCAGTATGCTGTCAAAAACTCCACTAGGGATTTTGAATTTCAAACTTTGTTAGATGTGTTACCAGACACTTCGAGACATTTCTTGGTAAATCATTTATTCCCAGATTTGATTAATATCCCCTGTATCATGGTCAGTATCATGTCAGTATCATGGTCAGTATCATGTCAGTATCATGTCAGTATCATGGTCAGTATCATGTCAGTATCATGTCAGTATCATGGTCAGTATCACGTCAGTATCATGGTCAGTATCATGGTCAGTATCATATCAGTATCATGTCAGTATCATGTCAGTATCATGGTCAGTATCATGTCAGTATTATGGTCAGTATCATGGTCAGTATCATCGCAGTATCATGGTCAGTATCATGTCAGTATCATGTCAGTATCATGGTCAGTATCATGTCAGTATCATGGTCAGTATCATGGTCAGTATCATATCAGTATCATGTCAGTATCATGTCAGTATCATGGTCAGTATCATGTCAGTATCATGTCAGTATCATGGTCAGTATCATGGTCAGTATCATGGTCAGTATCATGGTCAGTATCATGTCAGTATCATGTCAGTATCATGTCAGTATCATGTCAGTATCATGGTCAGTATCATGTCAGTATCATGTCAGTTTCATGTCAGTATCATGTCAGTATCATGTCAGTATCATGGTCAGTATCATGTCAGTATCATGGTCAGTATCATGTCAGTATCATGTCAGTATCATGGTCAGTATCATGGTCAGTATCATGTCAGTATCATGTCAGTATCATGGTCAGTATCATGTCAGTATCATGTCAGTATCATGGTCAGTATCATGTCAGTATCATGTCAGTATCATGGTCAGTATCATGGTCAGTATCATGTCAGTATCATGGTCAGTATCATGTCAGTATCATGGTCAGTATCATGTCAGTATCATGGTCAGTATCATGTCAGTATCATGGTCAGTATCATGTCAGTATCATGGTCAGTATCATGTCAGTATCATGGTCAGTATCATGTCAGTATCATGTCAGTATCATGGTCAGTATCATGGTCAGTATCATGTCAGTATCATGGTCAGTATCATGGTCAGTATCATGTCAGTATCATGTCAGTATCATGGTCAGTATCATGTCAGTATCATGGTCAGTATCATGTCAGTATCATGGTCAGTATCATGGTCAGTATCATGTCAGTATCATGTCAGTATCATGGTCAGTATCATGTCAGTATCATGTCAGTATCATGGTCAGTATCATGGTCAGTATCATGGTCAGTATCATGGTCAGTATCATGGTCAGTATCATGTCAGTATCATGGTCAGTATCATGTCAGTATCATGGTCAGTATCATGGTCAGTATCATGTCAGTATCATGTCAGTATCATGGTCAGTATCATGTCAGTATCATGTCAGTATCATGGTCAGTATCATGGTCAGTATCATGGTCAGTATCATGTCAGTATCATGTCAGTATCATGGTCAGTATCATGTCAGTATCATGGTCAGTATCATGGTCAGTATCATGTCAGTATCATGTCAGTATCATGGTCAGTATCATGTCAGTATCATGGTCAGTATCATGGTCAGTATCATGGTCAGTATCATGGTCAGTATCATGGTCAGTATCATGTTAGTATCATGTCGGTATCATTGTCAAGCACCTCTGATAAAAAGTGCCATATAAATGAACCATTTAGCATTTATGGTCAGTATCACTATTTAAAAAACAGTGAGAATAGCATTCACGTTGCATCACAATGTGTCACATTGCAACACATCCTATGAGCTTGCAGATCTAACTATTTCTGAAAAGTGTATGAAAATGGTTCATACTTTGTGAGGAATGCTGTGATAGCGTGAGTGAGCAGCAATGCATGAATATCAAAAAGAAAACCTACTTTGTAATTCATTTCTTAGAAGACTTGTGCGTTTTTAGAAGCAAGTACATAAGATAGACCAGGGGTTCCCAAACTTTTTTGTCTCAGGGCACCCCATGAATATTTTTTTTCATCTGAGGCACCCCTACATTATATTGTCGTTGTCAGGTGGACACCTTGTATGTCCAGAACCTTCTCTTTTTGTGTTATTATTTTTTTTTAAAAACAATTTAAAATAGTGAAAATAGCCGATCTACAAGCACATAGCCGATCTACAAGCACGCATTGCGAGGCGTTGTGTGCTTTTAGATCTGCTATTTTCACTACTTAGGGCTTATTGAAACTTGGAGATACAAGGTTTTTGCCTGACAGTGATATTCACAATTTTCACTCCCAGCACCTTATATTTATAGCATATTTTAGAGATTATGTTGTGAGGAAAACAGCCATTTTGGTTATAACTGATTGAAAATAACTTTGTACTTCAAGTTTAAAATGATACTCCAAATAAATTCCAAATATTATCGATTATTATCGAATATTATCGCAGCACCCCTGGACTGCCGTCACGGCACCCCAGGGTGCCCGTTGCCTGGCTCCAGCCAATAGACCCGCCCACTCTCTGAGTTGACTGCTTCTCTTGGTCTGAAGTTGGCATATGACACGCCTCTTTCTGTCGGTGTCTTGGCTGCACCAACCAATGAAATCAATGCAAGACGGAGGAGGGGTGGGTCTAACTTTTGAAAATCAACAGAAACAGTGGAGGGATAACCTGACTTGCGTCAGATGGTGGCAGTAGTGCGTAGGCTACCGCTCTACTTTACCATCTGAGATCTCTCGTGGGAGTTGATAACGCTCGTAAAGCCCCGGGCCGGACCAATCAGCGGCAGCTACGGGCGGGCTCTGAGCGGCTCTGAGCCAATAGAGTCTGATTGCAGACCACGTGGACTGAGTTACTAGGGTCCTGGAATTATTTTATACTTTAGCTATTGAAACATAGCAGATCTACAAGCTCACAGCTGCGAGCTTGTAGATCTGCTATTTTTGAAAAGTCGTGAAAACGTGTGCATAAATCTTTGAATTCATATATTTTTTCAGCGAACACTTGTAACTCAAATTTTGCTTCTCGGGGGGGTCCCTGGAACTAAATATTTTGAGATGGGGGATCCGTGGCCAAATACATATCATTTTGGGGGTCCTTCACATCAAAAAGTCTGAGCACCACTGAAAAAAAAAGGGAAAAAAAATCTAGATTTTTCAAAAAATAGCAGATCTACATATTATCTGCTATTTTTCAATAGTTAAAAGTACCCAAGACTCAGTTCATTCGCGAACGTCCCACCTCTATAGTGACATTATGCTCCAAACTGTACGGAGAAACTCTGGCTTGCATCTGACCACAGGTCCAGCCGTGGGGGAGGGGCCAGCCAGTCTGAGGACACTGTGTGTGTGTGTGTGTGTGTGTGTGTGTGTGTGTGTGTGTGTGTGTGTGTGTGTGTGTGTGTGTGTGTGTGTGTGTGGGTTCTATTTATAGCGTGAGGACAAGACACGTGCACACATAGACATCAAAGGGGGCTTGAGCCCCTGCCCTTTTACCCGTCTGTAAAAAGTGTCCTCTCCAGACCATGAATGCAGTTTTTACTATGGTGAAAGAAATGCCAATGCCCCCTCTTTCCATGCCATACCTGAAGGCAGCATTCAAGAGAATTGCCTTGTCCAAACTCTCCTGAACTTGAATGCAGCATCTCATGTTGAAAGAATTGCCCTCTCTGTGTAGAAATCCATGCCGTTACACCACATCTCCAGTATTCACTTGATTATGCTTAGTGTTCAGTGGAGGTGACAAACAGCGGAAATAGCAGACCTCCAAGCTCACAACGCGTGGCATTCTCTGCACGTCTCTGGTGTGAGGCTTGACTGGCTGGTTGCCCCCGGTTACCATGGTTACCATGGTTACCATGCGCAGCCTCAGACAAAAACACTATTCCTGTCTATTCAACATCCCTAGCAAAATGTTTGACAGCTAGGGTAATTCTGGGTCTCGTTCACTTACACTATACTGTATGCTTTATATAATATGCTTAGCATGTTAGGGGTCTAACTAGGTGCAATTATTCTGAATCCATTGCAAGCATTTGTTTTGCACAAAAAACATCCATTGGGTCAAAAACACCCCAAAGAACGATGGTTTAATGATGAGTCATCACTTTTCACAGTTGTATCGGGTCCATTTTTGCCCCAAGGAATGTTTTTCGTGCAAAACAAAATGCACACACACACACACACACACACACACACACACACACACACACACACACACACACACACACACACACACACACACACTAACCCTAACCCTAACCCTAACCCTAACCCTTAACCTAACCCCTAAACCTAACCCTTGCCATGTGGGACACTAAAATTTGTCCCCACAAGGTCTTTTTCTCCGATTGTACTATCTTTGTGGGCACCTGTGGGCCCCCACAAAGATAGTATTGCAAGCCCACACACCACACACACACACACACACACACACACACACACACACACACACACACACACACACACACACACACACACACACACACACACACACACACACACAGTAGTAGGATGTGTTTAGTACAATGCCAAAAAAAAAAGAATTGCGTTTTTTTGGCGGATTTGGGTGATTTCTATAGCGGTTTTGGGGGACTTTTATTACGGTTTCGGTCGGTGATTTTCCCCCACGCAATGGTATAGCAAGGAGCCACAGACAGACAGGCAACACACACACACACACACACACACACACACACACACACACACACTACAATGCCCTGCTCTGTTTCACCAACAGTGTGTTTCAAAAATATAAAACCCCCAGGCATGCAGAATAATAAACGACAGCGCAAAGCCCACATCAGAAAAGGGTTAGGGTCTGCACGGCGGCAGACCAGACAGTTTTGCAAATAAGGGAGAGATAAAGAGAGAGAGAGAGAGAGCACATTATAAAGTCAATCTTCTTACCTTGTTAAAATCTCACTTTATCCTTGATAGCGAATGAACTGTCCATGATGTCATGCAATAATCCCTTGGTATTAAAGTGATGTGTTGCAAATTTATGAAGCAAAACACACAGTCCACCATAAAGTAATCATGTTTCTGTGTTTACTCCTGCACCGCGCACGTTGTGATTGAAACCTAGACTGCTTCCGGGTAGATCTGCCGTTTCCCTAGCAACCTAAGCACAACGGTGGGGGCCAGGGTTGGGCAAGGAGGTAGGGAGCGCTTGGTTGTATCTTCTTGGACCGCGCGGAGGTGCCGAAAGTCGGGGGGACGAAGATTTACTATTCTATAACTCGGTAACGGCACTGAGTCTGCTCATGCGACTGGAGGGGGCTCAGGGGGGGCTGACCAGCTACCAGGGGGGGCTCTAGCCCCCGTAGCCCCCCCCCTTCCCGCGCTACTGGTTTGGGGGCACGCATACAAGTGGCTAAATATGTCATTTTACACAGAATAAACCCATTCCCAAGATACAACGCAACCTTTCATGGTTGGATGTGACTTATGGGGGCTAGAAGTGTTACTGTAAATAGCAATAAAGAAACTGCTGGCTTATTGTGTCTAAAAAGACATATTTAGCCACTTGTACGCATGCCCCCATGCGTACGTACGCATGCCCCACATTTAGCACGGTAAACGCAATAAAACAATAGAATGAAGCAAATGGAAACATTTTAACCCTCACTTTTCTTTTCTCTAATTACAATCTGAAATATGAACCCTTGTTGTAAAAAAACAAAGCTGTCCTTTAAGAACAGGGAGGTACCAAGGTATCTGGTCAAATATTTAGTAAATGTCAAAGACACCCATCGGTATGACACCAGAGGTAGCTCTACTGACGTCGTACCATACAAATTCAACAGCGGTCTGGGAAAGAGCACGTTCCTATACTCAGCAGCCGTTATGTGGAATGGACTTCCTATAGGAAACTTAAATCCATAGTCTCAAAGGACACTTTTAAATCTGCACACAAAAGATGGCAGAATGAAAAAAGACAATGTTCATAATTATAACTATGTCCCATTTGCAACAGTAAGATGCTTTTAGAGAATATTGTTGTACTGTGTTATTGTATTATTGTATGATTGATTGATTGATTGATTGATTGATTGATTGATTGATTGATTGATTGATTGATTGGAGACTTTATTAGGAGTTTGCATAGGAAAAGGTACAGTTTCATGATGGTACAGTTCACTGGTACAAGGTCTACTAAAAGGAGATCCTAGAAAAGACTAAGCTTATTTCTACAGGAAACCATTAAAGTATCTCATATAACATTGAATGACAGACAAATAGAACACAGTACTATGCAGTAAATATAGTTGGTAAAAAAAAGAAAGCACAAAAAAAAACAGTAAGTCTAAACAAACAGTAAGTATATACGAAGAAGGGTCAGGGGAGGGTACAAAGAAGGGTCAGGGGAGGGTAGGGCTGGGCTAGGTTTGTTTTACCAGTTGCGAACGGCTGCTGCCTGTAAATGTTTTTTTAGAGCGATTTTAAAGGATGCTAGTGATCGGTAGGGAATTCCACATTTTTGTGGTATAGCAGAAGAACGAGTTTGACCCTTTGTTTGAGTTGACTTTGGGTTGAACGTGATCTGTGGCACTGCCTCTGGTGTTGTAATTGTGGACATCCTTAACGTTTTTAAAGTATTTTGCCAGGTACTTGGGTATCTTAGTGGTGTAGTGTATCTTGTACACCAGGCCCATTGCAAGTTGTTGTACTCTGTCATCAACTCTGAGCCACCCCACTCTTAACTGGTGAGTAGCGGTGAGGTGAGTCTGATAGGGAAGGTTAAGCAGGACCCTAATTAGTTTGTTTTGGGCTGTTTGGAGCTTAGTCTTCAGGGCTTGTGGGGCGTCACGATACCATACGTGGACTCCGTAGTCAACCAGCTATGGTCTTCAGTGTGTTGAAATTGACCATCGGGGCAATCCTCTGTAGGAAACGAGTTTGTTGGTTGATTTTATTTATTACTTTAGTATTATATTGTATTGAGAAGGACCATGATGGAATGAAATAAGCCTACTACTTTTCTTATGTTCATCCTTTTGGCTATGTGTATGCTAATGTGTCAATAAAGAAATCAATGAATCAAAAACTATTGAAAAATAGCAGATATACAAGCTCGAGTGCCACGCTGCGAGCTTGTAGATCTGCTATTTTTTGAAAAATCGTGATCCCAGCTAAAGTATAAAATAATGAAGGCCCTTGTGACGCCCTGAGTGTGGTTGCCCTCACAGGGCAACCACACTCATACCCTGATGAAGACGTAACATGTCCAAACGTTGGTAATTTATTAATAAAGTTTATTTCATCGTTCAAGGGTTCAAGGTTCAAGGTTGTACTTTATTGTTAGGTATTTTGTACAGTTACATAAGAGTTAAACGTATTATTCCTTCAGACAATGCAGTGATATACAGTAGGGCATTCACCAAATATTTGAATATTCGAATATCAAAGTCACTATTCGACGTTGTTCACCGAAGTCGAATATTCTTTTTTTTTTTTTTTTTTTTTTATATATATAGTTTATAAAGCTTGGCTAGATAGGAAGTCATAAGAATGAGTTGTCAATTTCCGTGGTGGATGAATTTGTTA
>NC_137833.1:65266146-65346146 GCF_963921795.1 Nannobrachium achirus | reverse complement strand
CTAAACCCTAAAACTAACGCTGGTGAGTAACTAACCTGCTGACGGGCGTGAAAACAAACGGCTCCAGGGACGTGCTGGCCATTGGGAAAAGCGGGACAACTCCCGAACGGCTGGTTCATTCCCGGCCGGTCCAGGTCGGATTTTAAAAATAAAATACAAATAAAATGTCGGCCTTCGTTCCATTTTGGGGGCTTGGTGGCCCCAGAAACCTTGTATCTCCAAGTTCCAAATTTGTAAATTTTTCACAAAAGCAAAGCTGCTTCATCATACAAGGCCGTCGCACAAAAGTAGTGAAAACAGCCGATCTACAAGCACACAATGCCTCGCACCGCGAGTTTAAATCATTTTTAAAATGATAAATATACAACAAACGGTTTTGGACATACAAGGTTTCCACCCGACAACAACGAAATATAACTCATGTAATTGGCCCACTGGCTTGTCACTTGTCATGATCTGAAATGGCAAATCTTTGAGAGAGATCTCTCTCTAGCACGCAATGAGGGCCTCTCCAACTTTTTCCCGTGCTGAATCAGGGGCCCAGCACGTCCCTGAACGGCTCCGCCCAGAACTCATGTGCGATTCCAAATCGGGCTCCCCTGACACATCACTGTGACATCACAGGTGACATCACAGTGATGTCAGATACTCAGAACAGGGATAACACCTGACACTGTGGTTTCCCTAACACGTCACTGTGACGTCACAGGTGACATCACAGTGATGACAGATACTCATGTATCTCCATGTATGGGCATAAAAGGGATTGTATGTTGTGATGTCATGGGAACCACTCTATGCTCATATATGGAGATCCCTGATGTCATCAATCCATCCATCCATCCATCCTTCCATCCATCTTCAACCGCTTATCCGGAATCGGGTTGCGGGGGTAACAGTTCCAACTGAGACCTCCAGATTTCCTTATCCTGAGCAACTTCCTCCACTCCCTCAGGGAGTATACCCAGGGGCGGTTTTTATAAATTGGGGGCTCCCCACAAAGGTAGTAAAAGAGGCCCCCCCATGAGCGCGCGTGAAAAATAGGTATGCGTGAAAAACAGTATGCGCGCGCGCGAAGCGCAGGAATTAAAAATGCCACCCTCCAACTCAATACCTATTCTGAAAAAGTAATGATTTAGCATGACAAGACAATGAACTTGACAAGACAATGAAGAGCAGAGGCAGAGGAAGCCTATTTGTTGTCATTATGGTTGGTTTTAAATACCTAACCACAATCATTTTGGATCTATTTGATTAATTTAAGAAGAGTACAGTAAGGTAAGTAAGGTAATCAAGGTAAGTAAGGTAATCAAAGGTATATAGAGTAGGCCTATATGTATATTTTTTATACAGGACATATTTGATGCAGGACAATAATTATTTTAATAACAATAAGGGAATATCATTGAATAATAATACTTTAAAAATATATTTTTACAATTCCTTTTTAATTATTAATTTTCTAAATTTAGATAAAATAATTTATTTTCTTAACATCATTAATTTTCAAGCCTAATATGTGTAATCTTTGAGTACAGTTTGGATATTGCACGTATGTACAGGAAATTCATAGAGAGAGAGTTGAGCTGATCACTTAACATTCCAATCAATCAACTCAATTGTCGCCAGCGGTCTCTGTGTGAAATCTATTGACTCCAGTGAGCAGTTGGTCAATTCTTTAAAAAAATCATAACTTTTGACAGGAATGAGCTAGAGACTTATTTTTTTTCCTAAATGTTCATAATAATGAGCCCAGCAGGGGGCCCCCTCTGCCTAGGGGCTCTACGCAGTTGCGTAGTCTGCGTAGAGCAAATGCCCGCCCCTGAGTATACAGAGGCGTTCCCAAGCCAGTTTGGAGATATAGTCCCTCCATCTGGTCTTTGGTCTGCCACGGGGTCTCCTCCCAGTGGGACGTGCATCGAGGACCTTCCTAGGAAGGCGCTCGGGGGGCATCCGTACTAGATGCCCGAACCACCTAAGCTGACTCCTTTCCAAGTGTAGGAGCGGGGCGGCTGTAGCTCAGGAGGTTGCGCTCAGTGGGAAATGATGTTCTCATTGAAACGCAGCGGCCAGATTTGAAACGACGGGCCTCTGCGTTTCAATATCCGGGGGCCGAGGCCGTTCGCGGGCACGCCGGCGCGCCCCGGGCGCTTTTCTCGGGCCTGGGGCGGCACTGGCCCGGGGCTGTGGCAAAAGCGGGCTTCCCGGAGGCGTCCGGGGGGGCCAAGCGGGGGCAGGGGTCGAAAACCCGTAGAATGGGCAGGGTCCTATATCCATATATGTGTCCCAGTTTGACTGCAGGGGGCAGTCATTTCGGAAAGTACTGCTTTAGACCAGAGCTGAAAATACTTTTTTTTTTCTCATTAAAATGTGATAAAGCCACTAAAGCATTTCATAAATATCAGGCTACATTTCACTTAAACGCCAGAGCTTAACTCTGCATGTAAATAAGACTTTTTTTTAATTAATGTGAGATATCGGGACATAATTTTGTTGGTCCTCCCAGAATATGGCTAAAATGCTAGTCCTAGCCAGCCTTTGTTAGCCCTCTGTAGACAAATGCGGTAATATCGAGACTCCACTTTTTTCGCCTAATTTATGCTCCGTCCTGCGACGGTGTCGCGCGCAGACCTCCAAGCTCAGAAGGGTTGCATTGGTGACGCAATGTGAGTTTGTATATCAGCTACTCTTGACGCGGAATACCGTTGCGCAATGAAGTATTATGTCTCGATAAGGGCGCACCCATGGGCGCACCTCACTAGCACAAAAGAGGACAGCACTCCCAAAAGCAACAGGTTTGGGGATCTGTTGGGAATTGATTACATGATACAGTCAGCTGTGCATTCAGTCTCAATGTTTGTAAACAAATAATTGGTCTATAGAACTCAAGTATTGTTTTGAAATAGGCCAATTTGTTAGTTTCGAAACAATTCACACAGTTACTGTGTGAATTAAAGGCCTATTTTATATTATAATTTGTAAATAAGTTTTGAAATAAATGTTGGCCTAGTGGAGTAGAAGTTAAAATATTGGAAATTGGATTTACTAAAGTAAAGTACAAATAGCCAAGTTCTCCAAGTTAGAATGTATGTAAACGCAGTTGTGTAAAGTAACTAAGTACATGTACTTAAATACTGTAGTTAAGTAGGTCTACACTTTTGAGTTATTTGTACTTTACTTGAGTATTTCCAATTTCCAATACTTTTTCTTCTACTCCACTACATCTCGGAACCAAATATTGTACTTTTACTCCACTACATTTATTTGAAAACTTCAGTTACTAGTTACTTTGCAGATATACATTATAATCTTATAAAACATACATAAACCACTTTAGCCCTATGTTATACCAAGGCTATTTGAAAATAGCTGATCTACAAGCTCACAACGCATTGAGGTGCGACGCGTTGTGAGCTTGTAGATCTGCTATTTTCAAACATTTTGTACTTTTACTTTTGGTACTTTAAGTACATTTGGTTACCAATACTTTTGTACTTTTACTCAAGTACATTTTAAATTCTGGACTTTTACTTGTAACAGAGTGATTCTACATTGCAGTATTGATACTTTTACTTAATTATAAAATGTAGGTACTTTTCCACCACTGTGTAAACGTTTGTGTTCTCATGCCAATAAAGCTTCTTTGAATTGAAGATTGAATTGAAGATTGCTCCCCATGTGGCGGAGTCAGGTCATTGCAGGTTAGAAATGTATTTAAAACTTGAATATCTCAAAAGTACTATTTCAGAACCACAACCAATATATCATTTAGTAGCTATGGTCCCCAGCTTTCAAATGAAATGAAAAAAAAAATGAAAATGAAAAAAAAAAAAAAAAAAAAATCAATGACTAGCCGTCAGCTGTGTCCGGTCACATATGAGGAACCATGGTGCGATATACATCCAATGATCAGCAATTGTGCGTGATCATTGGATTGTTGTCTCAATAACAAGCAGGTGGTCAGACTGGTCACACGTCAAGACCACCTGCCTTACCTTACCCATCAAAAATGGCGAAAGTGGCTAAAAAAATTAAAGTCGATGCAGAATGCCGGGTTTTCAACAAAAATTGGACTGCTAAGTATTTGTTTACTGCAGTCAGAGGTAAAGCCGCGTGTTTAGATTGCAGGGAGCACATCTTGCAGGGAGCACTGCCTTTTGGCCCGGCCCTCCACAATATGTTCTGTTGTTCATGTGGCCCCACAGAGAAAATAATTGCCCACCCCTGCTCTAAAGGGTGGTAACAAGTATTTTATTATCATTGGTCATTCCTCTAAAGTGTGGAGATGTGTTTTGTCCCTGTGGTTGGAGTAGGGTGCTGTCCTTCTGACTCCCAGTTATCAAATACTGTATTATCTTTAGCCAATAGTTTCTGTATATATATATATATATATATATATATATGTTTACTAAACAGTACTTACCCCTCAGTTCCTGTACTTGGGTCTGTACGGTGGTCACATGGTTCTGTATGGTGGACACTTGGGACTTTACGGTGGATACTTGGGTCTGTACGGTGGACACTTGGGTCTGTATGGTGGTCATTTGGGTCTGTACGGTGGACACTTGGGACTTTACGGTGGACACTTGGGACTTTAGGGTGGTCATTTGGGTCTGTACGGTGGACACTTGGGACTTTAGGGTGGTCATTTGGGTCTGTACGGTGGTCATTTGGGTCTGTAGGGTGGCAACGTGGTCCTGTGCGGTGGACAGCTGAGCAAGGTGGTCTGAAATCAACACAACATTCATATGAAATCATTCATAAATACTCACACAGGTAATTTACATTAAATGAAGTCATTTGTCAACACTCTCCTGTAGGTGCCATGGCATTGGTCCGAAGGTTCATTAGTCCGAATTTGTTAAGAATACTATGCCTAACTCTAACCCTAACCCTAACCTTTTGATTTGGAAATTTATTGGAGGATTAAACACTTGAGATGCAGCATCTGGTCTTCCAGAGTGTCCTCAGGCACAACACATAAACAATGACATGATACAATCACATAACAATCACAATACATTGACAAAATATATAAGGGCTCTCACATGCACCATCCCAGACCATTGTACATCTGTTACACATCATGAAAAGATAATAATAAAAAGTAAAAAGGAAAAAATAAACTGACCAAATAAAATAAAAAATATCAATTATATAAAACAAGAATCAAAAACAGGAACAGTTGCATTTAACTGAATCAAAAAAATACATTTTGAAAACAGGAAATGAGGTAATTGATCTAATTGAAATAAATAATTATTCCAGTCATCGGGTGCTTTAAACTTAAATGAACGTCTCCCAATTTCTGTCTGTATATCACCAGGTACTTCAAAATAAGGTTGTTGAGTATGTCTTAATGGATATCTGGAACTATAGGGACAAAAAAGCTGCTTCAAATACGAGGGGTAATTAAAATAAATACATTTGAAAATAAAAAGCAACGAATGAAACTGTCTTCTAGCATGAGGAGATAACCAGTTTAGGGAGTCATACAGAACACAGTGATGTGTAAGGTAGGGACACCTGAGTACAAATCTACAGATACTATTGTAGGCTACATTTAATGAATGAAGATGTGTCTCTGAAGTGTTCTGATAGATAATGTCACCATAATCAATAATGGGAAGTAAAAGCTGCTGAACAATGTGTCTTAATTGAAAAGTAAAGCAATTTATTGACCTATACATTAATCTGTCTATTATTTACATTACTCCTAACTGAATCAATATGATGTTTAAAAGAAAGTTCAGAATCTAACCAAAGACCTATTTAAATGTCTGTACTGTTTTAAGTGGGGACCCATCTGTAAAATGAATATTCAAATCAGAAGGTGTGATTAAGAAAGTACATAGTACCAAACAGCATGCTGCATGACTTCTTGTTTAATACAAGACAGTTATTTAAAAGCCATTCTTGAACCAAATTAAATTCTGTTTGCAGAGTGCTTTGAATTTTAGATATAAGATGTATAAATAGCTGTGTCATCAGCATATAACTGTATGGAGCAATTGGTGCATATTTTTGGAAGATCATAAATAAAAATAGAAAAAAGTAAAGGACCTAAAATAGATCCTTGCGGTACACCTTTCTCAACCACCAGGAAAACAGATTTAACAGAATTAAAGGAAACACACTGACAACGATTATGAAGGTAAGAATTAAACCAAAGTAAAGCCTGTCGCGACAAGCCAAAATCATAACGTTTATCCAAAAGAAAATAATAATCCACTAAATCAAAAGCCTCAGTTAAATCAATAAAGATAGCACCTAAAAGTTTACTATTGCTTAAGGAGGAGAATACATCATTTGTGAATTTAACAAGAGTAGTAGTAGTGGAATAATTTGAACGAAAACCTGACTGAAATGGTGATAGAATATTGAGATCATTAATATATTTGGATAATTGATTAAAAATTAGCTTCTCAAATATTTTAGCCGTTGAACAAATAATAGAAATAGGTCTATAATTGTTAACCTCCAAAGGATCGCCACCTTTGAAAAGTGGAGTAACCTTTGCACACTTCCAAATGGATGGAAGTTGACATGTCGATATAGACAAATTAAATAAATCTGCAAGAGGGTAAGTTCAAAACTTGAAAAGCTAATTTAATAAACTTGGCCTCTAAGCCATCCGGACCCGACGCACATCCAACCTTTAGTTCAGAGATAACTTGTGAAATTTCTGTAGGCAATATACGTCTAAATGAAAATTAGGCATTTATAGGACTACTAACATGATTATATAAGTAAGGAGAAAAAAAAGAATAAGAATTACCAACAGAAGAAAAATAACGATCAAAGACATCAGAGATAAGAGCAGCGTCGTGGACAACTTCATCATTTACCCGAATCTGAGAAACAGGTTTTTTGCTTGGGTTAAGAATACTCTTCATCCTACCTACCTTAACCTCAGTAACCCTAACTAAATTCGGACTAATGAACCTTCGGACTAATGAACCTTCTGACTTATGGGCAGTCCCCCTCCTGTAAGGTTCCATTTGGTTTAATGCATACACTCTCAGAGTTACAGTGTGTTTGACCCAAATTCACAGCAAAGGAGGAGGCAGTAGAAGATTAAAGCCCACCCGGGCGTATTCATTAACACTGGAACGCGACGGAAGAACCTTGGCGATTGAGGAACGTCAGTTTGCACCCGGCGTCAGCGACGGCCTTTCAGACGGGTGGAACCCAGGCAGGAGAACGCTCTGCCTGGGCAGAGATCGGGGCGGGCTGGAGGCAACAGACCTGATATGCAGCGCTCCAGCTGAGAATGCAAACTGGCGGTCAATAAAGCTCTCCTCTGTGGGACTGGAGACGGCAGATGGAATTTGCTCGGGCCGGTTGTAACTGGTGGGGAACGAGGATGTAGGCTTCGTAGCAACTTGATACTGGGATGCCCTCTCACGCTTACGTTCACAGTGTCGCTCATCAATGGAAATGGAGAGAGAGATGGGTTTGGGGGCTTTCTCGGCTAGGGCTTTCGTAGGCTCGCTCAAACCCCGGGGGAACGCGTTGAGAAGTGCAGGCTCGTTCCAATCACAACGGGTGGCGAGGATGCAGAACTCAGTGGAATAATCTGCTGCTGTGTCTGCGTCAAACACAGCCTTGAACTCTCCGTATCTCTCTGTCTATAACGCCTGACACTGGCTTAGCAAAGAAATATCATATCTAAAGTACAACTCACCGTGTGACGTTTAAGCAATATTACACGAGAGGGTGTGCGTTATCTCGAGTGTAATATTGCCATTATAGCCTAAAACAGTTGCTCTTAAAAAAACAGGTCAACTTCATTTCATTGTAATTAAGATATTCGATAGGAATTTTTAATTTTTAATGCCTCATTTAGCTTCTATGCACTATATATGTGTGTGTGTGTGTGTGTGTGTGTGTGTGTGTGTGTGTGTGTGTGTGTGTGTGTGTAAACGTACCTTGACTTTCTTTCTTCAACTCCAACACCTTCTCTTCACTAGCAGTTAATCTGCTCTGCAGGTCTGACACCTTCTCTTCAGAGGCACTCAATTTGGAAGCCATTTCTGAAGACAAATCAATCAATCAATCAATCAATCAATCAATCAGTACATAGAGACACACGGGCGCCTACAAATTCACGCCCCCTATTGTGAACGGTGCACTGTAGCTGCCAATGCAATCACAATGAAAGGCATCGTGAAATATCATAATTTCAGTGGTTGACTACTGAGGCCATAGCGATTTCTTTTGTGTTCTAATAAAGTGTCCCATGAGTTTAATTTTGCCTTTTTAAAGTGGCATATCTGTCATCTTGATACACTACCTACAATATACTTTAATATACTTCATCTGTGAGTCAAAAGTGCTAGCATTGGAAATCTTAAGTTTAGGTGGTCGCATGGTACACACGTCATGGACGCATCCCTTGAGGTTTTCTATACCCAGATAGTACGCTCGTCTCTCATGTATAATTAGGCTGTTTATTTTTGGGAAATGATCGCATCTCGCTTCTTCCAAACGGAGTCTTGCAGGTTATTTTTGGATTAATACTAACCTGGATAATCCACTCTGAAGTTGAAAAGGTCGGGATCTTCAAAGTCGGCGCTCATAAACGCACAGCAGTAAAGACATTGATGTCACTGAAAAGCGACAGGTTCTGTGTCTGCCGTTTCCACTCTTCTCTGTTAACATTATGGGTAATCCATTCAAGTGGCAATTTAAATGTGACACACATCATGTATTTAGAAAACAAGAAGATATGTTGTCAGGGTCAGGCCATACATCTGGAAACATATTTTTATTCAAATCAAGATAGTCTGCAGTTCGTGTAGGATTATTTTAATATTAGGCTAACCACAGCTGAATTGCAATGACTTTCTATGGGCTGGCTTGCAGTGCACCGTTCTCCCTTACCCAAAGTGGGGCCGCTGTTTCAATTGTGGGTGTACATTTGTAGGCGCCCATGTGTCTCTATACTGTATTGACTGTTTTCCTGAGCGCTCCCCTGTAGAGGGCGCCAACGCCATTGCTGTGGTGTAAACAGTAGTCTAACTAATAACATACATTTGCTTAAAGAGGTGGTGCCATAGTTTTGTACTTTTTCTGGTTTTCATGTGTCTAGGAGGTTGACAGTACTTCATTAGACCCCCTGGTGTGGTTGTTATGAGCAATTATGTATTCCCTTTGTTTTTGGGGTTTCTTCCTTGAGGCTGTCAAAGGTGACGATCCAAAAACACAGATTAAATGACTTCATATAATCATCACCTCCCCTTTTACCATTCACCCAACACTGTGGGTGTGGCTAACTTCAGCTGGGTCACCATGTCAACCAGGCATACTTAATGAACTGGTGGGTGTGGCCACATAAACACCTAGTAATTTTAACTCTTTCAGTACACTTTTATGGAAAAAAATCGTCCTCCTTGTATAATCATAATACCGGATAATCATGTTTTAGGGGGAGAAACGGGCGGGCATTTGCTCTACGCAGACTACGCAACTGCGTAGAGCCCCTAGGCAGAGGGGGTGTGGGTGTCGCTAACTTTTTGTAGGTGTTTGGTCAGATATGCTGGTACTGAGGGGATTGACGCTGAGCCAACTTAGGCTAGCAAAATGTGTGGGAGAAACATGGGTCATGACCCCAGGTGGAGAAGTAGTCAAATCAGTTTGTTTTGGGAGGTTTGGAGCTTAGTCTTTAGTGGCTTTTTGATGTTGGAGAACCAGGAGGTGCAAGCGTAGTCAAAGTGGGGCTGAATGAAGGGCCCAGCAAGAGTCCTGAGGGCACTTTTCTTGACAAAAGTGGACATTCTGCCCAGCAATGTTGTTCTTTGATTTACTTTTACTTTGATGTAGCTAATATTATTCCAACAAATTCACGCCAATCGGTACACATTATCGCTATATAGTCAACTTTAAAAGCATTAATTTTCACAAGTTAACCTTGTTGCTAACCTGCATTTTGTTTGGCCAGTCCTTGCATCTCATGCTTGGTGACGTTCAGCTCCTTCTGGATCACGTCCTCAAAGATCTCCCTCCAATCGTCCTCCAGCATCAAGCTAATCCTGCTTGTGACGGCGCTCATTCTGGCCTCCAGGCGCGTCACCCTGTCTCCCATGGTGGGGACCCACTGGCTCTCTCCCTGAGCCCCACACTCACACACACACACCAGGAGGACCAGCAACGCTCCACACGTCTTCATGATGACACCCACACACTGTAGACAGATGGACAGACAGATGGACAGACAGACAGACAGACAGACAGACAGACAGACGGGCAGACAGACAGACATTAACAACAATGAAGGAATGAAGAAGCCAAACAAAAACAAGTTTTACTCTCATGTACAAAATAGGTAACAATAAAGTACAACCTTGAACCTTGAAGTTGAACCTTGAACATAACATGGAGACCTCAACTCAACTCTGTGCCGTAGTGTCCCTGGCAGGCTCCCTTGTTTTCACTGGAGGGAGGAGTTTATGTGTGTGTGTGTGTGTGTGTGTGTGTGTGTGTGTGTGTGTGTGTGTGTGTGTGTGTGTGTGTGTCCTTGCATGCGTGTGTGTGTGTGTGTGTGTGTGTGTGTGTGTGTGTGTGTGTGTGTGTGTGTGTGTGTGTGTGTGTGTGTGTGTGTGTGTTTGGGGGGGGGGGGGGGGGGGGTATGGAGTTCCATCAATTTAATTATTCTCATCCTCACCCGATCCACAAAAGTGTTGAAGCCCCAAAAAAGTCATTACACAACACAAATAGTAATAATATTTAAGTAGCTTAACTAAATTTTTATAATGGATTGTAATTTTATAGCACTTTTTTATAGCAAGTTGCGAACTCAAGTCGCTTTACAATGGTCCATTCATACAATGGGAAAAACATATCAATGCAAAGCCAGCTAAAATATATATGGGCCTATATACACACACATATACACACATGTGGGTCAGTGACGTGACGCCCCAAAAAACATGTTTTTTAAAAAACTTTAAATAGCAGGCATAAAGATTATTTACTTTTGTTCTACTCACTCTCAACTTTATGGAAACACATTTTGTTTTTAGATATTTTATTGGAATCAGACTTTATTGAGCAGTTTGTTGTACGCCTAAAACCGTCATCTGGTGTGACATGACAATAATTGTTCATAAAATGAAAATGGAGTACACCTTTCTTAAGTTACTCACTTTATCAAAGTCCTTTATCATAACTAACCTGTGATCCACTATAGTTTTGTGAAAATTAATTGAATCTGTATATTTTTTTCATAATCAACCTCTGTGTGAGGCCCATGTTGTCGATCTTTCAACATATTTTAATTTTATTCTGACAAAAACTTTCTTTAAAATTACACAAATATTTGTGACTCTTCCTGATACTATTTTCTATGTAAACCATACACATTTTTTCGGTTTCATCATTAATAAAGGTATGATTTCTCACTATTTGGAATGTCACACCAGATGACTTAGTGTCACACCAGATGACCATATCTTCATGTGTCAAAGCAAACTGTGTTTTAACCTACCTATTAGTGAGTACTGAACTTTACTGATTGATTAAACAATTACCCAGGAAAAACAGCAACAGTAAAATTGCTTTAACATTAAATAACATGGCCTTAATATTTCTGAACAGGATAGTATTGTTGGGCCTTAACATAGGATAACAAAGAATTGTAGTAGTAGATGGATGATGAGGATGTGCACAGGAATGCTACGCACACCTAAGTCTTCTGCCGGCCCACGGCAGAAGGATCTTAAAGAGACAATAAGGTGCATAGCCACACTGGGAGCCAAGGCAACATTTTATTAACACCAATTATTGGAAACAACTCAGCATTCAGGTGTATTACTTTTTTCCGAAGTCTCCTGAACTTGAACACAGCATTTTGAGTTGAACAAATTTATTTACGAATCATGTCGTTACACCACATCTCCACTAGCTAAAGAGTGCTGGGTTGTGCAACTCCGAAAATAGCTGATCTACAAGCTCTCGCAGCACAATGCGTTGAGAGCTTGTAGATCAGCTATTTTCGCTATGTTTGTCTCGGGTCCTACCTTACCTCATTGTCCAGTCCAGTGAGTGAAAGTACAAAAGTATTAGATTAGATTAGAATAGACATTTAGACTGCATTGTACATCAGCCAGTCACATTTGGTGAGGGTATCTAGACATTTAGACTGTATTGTACATCAGCCAGTCACATTTGGTGAGGGTAGCAAACCGTTTGCCCTGTTGCGGTTCTGCTATGCCACAGACAACTTCCTGCTCTTTGTAGAAAATGCAGTCTCGCCCCTTTGGCCAGACAAAACCATTTTTCATTTTTCCAAGTTGATTCATGCAGTTTATCTCTAGCCCCTCCTTATTAATGGTAACAATCTGCCCCACATATGGCTTTCCCTCATATTTGATTATGACAAACTGTCCTTGTGTGTATTCATCTGAGGAGGTGTCTGAATCCTCAGCTTGGGCCTCTCCAATAGATGCACTTGTGTCCAGCACCTGAGTAGAAGACCTTCAGGAGGAGACATTTAAATGTAATTTATTTGTCAGGTAGATTGTTTTTAGTAGTAAAATGTAATTACTAGCAAGTCCTCAAGTTTGCCAAGTATGTTATACTCACTGAGCTCCGGAAGCTGTTTTGGGCCTGCAGCTGACCTGGGAAGGGGGCAGTTCCGCAGATGGGCCACCACTTAGTTAAGGAAGAAAAGGAATGAATGGATGACATAAGTTACTTTATTGTCATTAAACAGGTACAATTACAGGTATCATAAAATTGGCAAAGAGAATGATTTAGTTATACTTACTCATCACTTGTCTTGTCACCTGGCACCTCAGCCCTGGAGACTTGGTCGAACTGTAATTTCCGTGGGTTGTGACAGGTGCAGATCTGAGGAAACTGGCAGAAACAACTCAGGTCTCTGTAAACTATCTTTCCCGGGAAGATAGAAAGAACCTGGTGCGTAGTGCTGATGCCAGTCACTGGACGTACTGATGGAGGGACCATTTCATCCATGTTGGATATCTTCTCTTCTTCGATCCACATGACAGTGACTTTTTCAGAGGACTTCTGTAAATACTCACACAGATCCCTCGGTGTTTGTAGGTCACTGCCTCCGAGGACATACATGTCTGCCTTACGCTTCAGCACCCCTCCCACACCATCAGGTGCGCCCTTTCCATGGGAACGCTCTGAAAAGTTCCAGGTGACCCTCTTGAATCCCCATGTATAAGGAATGCTGCTCATGAGGAAGCAGTTTGTGCGATTCCGGTACTGGGTTGCTGGCCCATCACTGAGGACATGCAGGGTGTCAATTGCATTGTCTTGTTTTCCTCGGAAATCATCAATAACTGGCTTGATGTGTGCCCACACAGCACGCTCATCATGGCGTAAGGACTGTGAAATGGTGGCATAGCACTGGGAGCCACTGACTGAGTAGGCAACTCCGGTATGCACTGTTGCCTGCTGCCTATTGCCACCAAAATGAAACGCCTGAATCTCTGTGTTTAGTTTACATGCATAGTTCTCAGAAAAGTCTATATGCAAGACCATTTCATTGGGTTGGATGCTCTCCTTGATGTGTCTGAACTGCTTCACCTGATGAAGCCAGTTGAGCTGATGACTTGCAATCGCACTGAGCCTCTGGTTGAACACATCAGTGAGTCCAAATTAATCAATTTATTTGAATTGTGCTAAATCTATAACTAGTAGTCCTACTTTTTTTCCTTCTTTTTTTTTGTTTTGCTGTATCCAAGTAAGGATAAGAACAGCTATGGTTTTGTTTAAATGCCCTTCCTCCATATCCATTCATTCATCACTATACAGTATGTTTGTGTATTTTGGAAATAATAAAATCACATTTTCTGTACCACCCATTTTCTGTTGTCAAGTGTCTTATATTAACTGCTTATAACGGATAGTTATTATAAAGTGTTACCACAATATAAGGTTTAGGTTTCTGTGAAGGGGTTTCTGCTCTGTCTGATTAATTTGCTGTATCACCAAATGAAGCTAAATTAAATTAAGTAAAAATGTTTAAAACGTTGTTTTAAACATGTTAAAATGTTTTAAATGGACAAAAGAAACATGGGACTTGTTATTTATTGTTATGTCTGTAGGAAAATACAGTATATATCATCTGGTGTGACAATCAAGTCATCTGGCGTGACAAGCAGATATGTCACACCAGATGACGAAGTGTCACACCAGATGACGTTTTCTGCATTTAGGACTACCTTGAGGCTACCAGGTACACATTAGCATGCTAACAACATGCTAGCTATAACAAAACAACCTAGATTTACATGTAATTATGACCAAAGTTTCAAATAACTTTTGCTTTATTAATGAAAAAGGTGTCACACCAGATGACATCCAGAAGTGCCACACTTGTCAAAGTTTCAACAAGATGGCATTTCATGAAAATGTTAAAATCATAACTCACCTCAGACACCTGTCTTGCAGTTGTGCTGGGAGTGCTGAATAGCCTTACAGAAGAAGGACCTCTCTAGCCCAGTAGGTGTCCAAATTATTGCCTGTTTAATTTTTCCAAACTAGTGTCACACCAGATGATTTTGGTTTGGGGGACAAAATCTTTTTGATCAGAAATGACTGAAAACATTATGCTTGGACTTTGAAAAGATATAGGCTCACAAATAGACATTTTTTTTTTGCCTAAATTCATTTTTAAATGAATTTTAGCAATTCTTTTTCTTAGTTTTATTCAAGTTCCCACTTTGAGAAACAAGGTCGGGACAGTCACACCAGATGACATTTACCATGTTTGGTTGAAGATTCTGAAGAAATGAGGAATGAAATGTTTTAATCTTGAGTAAGTTCACATAAAGCTTAATGTCCTGCACAATATTCAGAAGGTTTTTGACAAATATATTTTTTATTTATACATGTTTGACACCGAGGACAGCGAAAACGCTACGTCACGTCACCCACCCATATACAGTATACACAAGTGTCTCACCGTTAAGTCAAGACATGCAATAGTACTGAAATACTAGGCTACTTTAATGTGCAGAGCCAAACAACAACAAAAAAGGAAAAATAGTGTCCATTGGTCCATGCAAAAAGCACAAAAAAAAAAAAAAAAAAACTCAGGTTGGTGGGAGGAACCAGTCACCTTCTGCATCTAGTTGTATCTCCCAGTGGGAGCTACACTAGAACGCTGCAGGTGAAACCACTAGTGGCATTTGGGAAGTACAAGGTGGCTGCACTTGGAGCCAAGAGACCCAATTAGTCGGGGAGCCACAGGCCCAAAAGCTCAAAGAATAGGGTTTTACCTGTGACGTCATGACATACTTTTTATTTAATTTTTTTCTATTCATTTGGTCATTAAGGTACACAGAATGAGAGGCCTGCTCTTCCGGAAACGTTGCGAAAAAAGGTTATGATCATTTGTATTTTCACTGTCCCATCGACTTCACTTACAAAATAATACAAAACATAAATCTGCTTTAACTAGCATGTGAGGGGTCAAACTAGGGGTTCTTCATTATTCTGAATCCATTGCAAGCATTTGTTTTGCATGAAAAAACATTCCTTGGGCTAGATTTCATCCTCTCAAAACTGTGATTTTTGATGATTCATCACTTTTCACCGCTTTGTGGGGCTGAAATCTAGCCCAAGGAATGTTTTTCATGCAAAACAAATGCTTGCAATGGATTCAGAATCATGAAGAACCCCTAGTTTGACCCCTCACATGCTACTTAAAGCTCATTTATTTTTGTATTCTTTTCCTGTATAGGGACGTCGATGGGACTTTCTTTTTCGCAGTGTTTCCGGCAGAGCAGGCCTCTCATTCTGTGTACCTTATTGACCAAATTAATAGAAGAAACAAAAATAAAAAGTATGTTATGACATCACAGGTCCTCTCAAAGTTTGGGCCTGTGGCTCCCCGGCTAAATGCAGCCTCTCTGCTGTGGGGTCCTCCACACGTCACAAGAGCCCCAATGCAGCCTCTCTGCTGTGGGGTCCTCCACACGTCACAAGAGCCCCAATGCAGCCTCTCTGCTGTGGGGTCCTCCACACGTCACAATGCAGCCTCTCTGCTGTGGGGTCCTCCACACGTCACAATGCAGCCTCTCTGCTGTGGGGTCCTCCACACGTCACAGGTGTGGAGGTGTGGAGGTGTTAAGACAATCCAAACACAGCCCTATAGGAGTCTTATCCAGCTCAGTATGGAGCTGAACGATCACGCTACTGAATGGACTTGGCCAACGATGGGCACCTGCGCCACGCTGGTCCTTTTATGACCTGACAAGGAACGTGTTTGAGAAATGATGCCTGGAACGGATGCCACTGGTGGTGTCGTTTCAGGCCTCCGTTGGAGACATCCTCTGCTTTCTGCGAAGCAGATCTCCAGATTGGACCTGGGTTGGTCTCTAGACCACTGTTCCCAGCCTGGGACCTGGGTTGTTCCCAGCCTGGGACCTGGGTTGGTCTCTAGACCACTGTTCCCAGCCTGGGATCTGACTACTAAGGTGTTGGACGCCCTTTGTAAGCAGCCCTTGGAAGCGTTGGAATCAGTGGATTTGAAAATCTTCTGCTTCAAAAGGTTTCTGCTGATGGCTCTGACCAGGGCTAACAGGGTCAGTGACATTCAGGCTTTCTGTGAGCCCAGAGTGCATAAAGCCTAGCAAATCATCTCTGTCAGGTGGAAACCTCATATGACCACAACTGTTACTTTTCAGGATCAAAAACAGATCGATTCACTCCATGCTGTGAGCTTGTAGATCTGCTACTTTTGATGCTTCAGTGTGACTCTGTACAATGATCAAGTAAATTACATTAATATGAAAAACACAAACAGTTAACATATGGAGATAAGAGGTTTCTGCCAGACAGCATGGATATCCTTTAAATCACTGCTGAAAACGTCTATGTTCAGAAAAATCTTTTTTTAAATCACCTGTCCATGTTAGGCCTACAAAACCTCCCTTTCTCTTATATAGACTAATCTCCCTGCTTTCGTGGTGAATTCTGTGCCAACGTTTCATGTTGATATTTTATTTGTGCTCCTCTAATGTCTTTATGTAATATTTATTTCAGCATGTTTTTGTGTGATTTGATCAAAGTTTGATTTGTTTTTCATATTCAAAGTCAATCATTATTGATCTGCTGCTGTAACCGTGTGTGGGTGCGTGCGTGTCTGCCTGTGTGTGTGTTTGTTTAGGAAGGCTATGGAGGGGTCGTATCAGGACGGTATCCTCTTGTCCGGGCCTAACGTTAGAAAATAGCAGATCTACAAGCTCACTGAGGGACCCCTTTTCAACTAGTTTACGTCAGAGGTCTTCAAGATCTTTCAGGTCAATGACCCTTGATGTCCTGTCCTGTCCTGTCCTGTCCTGTACTGTACTGTACTGTACTGTACTGTACTGTACTGTACTGTACTGTACTGTACCCCCCTGGAGATGATGCTAGTATGTCACAGGGACCCCCCAGTCCAACCCTTGATGCTGAGAGCCAACCAGGAGACTCTGGGTCCCATTTTTCATAATCTTTGGTACGACTCGGCCTTGGATCAAACCCTGACCTCCCAGTCTCAGGGCAGAATTTAGACATTGTTTTTTTTTTTACTTTACTTGAGTATTTCCAGTTTTCAGCGCTAGTGTAGCCCCCCTCTCCTCTTTCATGCCCAGCGGCTCGCACACATTTTACCAAAGACCTGCCTCAGGCCACTGAGGGGGGAGGGGCGGTTGTGCCACACAGCGGTGTACAACAACCGCGTGCGGCTCCACGACACACCTCCCCACTCTGCTGCTCAGTCTCAGGTTGATGGGAGGAACCAGTCACCCTCTGCATAGCTGTATCTCCCAGGGGGAGCTACGCTAGAACGCAGCAGGCGAACCCACTAGTGGCATTTGGGAAGTAAACAAGGGGGGTAGAGCCCCATAGTGAACCTGGGTCTCCCTCCTCCAGCACGCTTCCGATCCCCAGCTGCTGCAAACATGGCCGTGCCGGGCACCTTGTGAGACAGACATTTGAACCGTCTTTGTCCAGTGAGGGCGTGGCGCCTGTACCGGCAAGGAACAACAGTCGGTAGGTCTTCCTCCCAGCTGTTTGTCTCCTATGACCCGGGGTCTGGGAGATGGGCTGTGGCCACGCCAACGCTGTCCCACTGGATAGTGGAGACCATTGGGATGGTCTACACTAGTGGTGGCTCTGAGAGCACTTTCTACTGCATAGTGGAGACCATTGGGATGGTCTACACAGAGCTCTTTCTACTGCATAGTGGAGACCATTGGGATGGTCTACACAGAGCTCTTTCTACTGCATAGTGGAGACCATTGGGATGGTCTACACAGAGCTCTTTCTACTGCATAGTGGAGACCATTGGGATGGTCTACACAGAGCTCTTTCTACTGGTGGAGACCATTGGGATGGTCTACACAGAGCTCTTTCTACTGCATAGTGGAGACCATTGGGATGGTCTACACAGAGCTCTTTCTACTGCATAGTGGAGACCATTGGGATGGTCTACACAGAGCTCTTTCTACTGGATAGTGGAGACCATTGGGATGGTCTACATTAGTAGACGGTCTCCAGTCCCAGGGGGACTGAGAGCACTTTCTATTGGAACTGGTCGTCTCCGTCGACCTAAATGTCATATTCTTGGAATATTGTTTATTTTGAACGTGTTTATTTTGATAATGATTAAAAAAAAAACGTTTAGCTCATTACATTACAGTACAATGAAGTCATGGCTAAGATATGCCAATTCTGGATCCAAAATGACCTTGACCTTGACCTTATGACACTGAACTTGAATTTCTTCAGTCACCTCATAAATCAACTCCACAGAAAACATCTGCTTTGACAGCAAAACCATCCAAATCAACCCATTAGTTGCTGGGTCATTAACACATTTATTGCTACCATTAAAAATCGACTTACCCTCGACTTACCACCAACTTTTTTCTTTTTTTTTTTCTTTTTTTTTCCTAATTCTGGGTTGGTGTGAGAATGACAAAACATGCACCACAAAACATGCACCATAATTCGGCCAAGGGCCGAATTATGTCTAGGGTACCAAGCCGAGGGCCACAACATTGAATTATGTCTAGGGTACCAAGCTGAGGGCCACAACATTGAATCATGTCTAGTAGACAAGGCAGAATTTCTGAAAATGTGCTTGTATAAAGTCCCGAAGGCATTTTGCGAATATTTATTATATACAACTGTTCTAGGGGTATTAAGGGATGCTGAATCAAAATTTGCTGTATATAATGCTCAAAAATGTTCCTAAATGGCTCAAAATTGAGAAATCCAACATGGCCGCCACTGCAAGGCTGAAATCTATTTAAGTGAAAATCTTTTTGACTAAACAAGGTAGAAACTTGAACTAAATGTGTTTTTCTAGGTTAGCCTACATGGGGAATTTGAAATTCTATCCTGATTTTAGATCAGACGTGAATAATTGGCTTGAAACTCATACATGTATAGCAGAAAAGGTTCGTTATTGATGCATAATTCGTCAAACAGAAACAAAAGCAGGATGAACCATGGTTTTATTCATCAAAACTCTTTTGATTTAGATTTTTCTATCAACAAGTCATATATGCAAATTATATATAGTCCTTAATATGAAGGTAGGCTACATTAATTTAGCCTATTTGCAGTCATCAATATTTCGAGCAGATCTCATAGGTGTATCTTGCAGCTGCTGCATGCATCCAATTCCACTGTTCCTGAATAGAATAGAATGGATTATAATATAATATAATAGTATTTTACCATATCAATAAAAGTAAATGTACATGGGAATACTTCTTACTGTAATCCTTACTGTGGCAGCTTATTCACAGTCTTCCTCAGTGTTCCGGTTGAGTTTTTTGCAGTTGCATGCTTCCATACATGCCATATGACTCTTTCTGGATAGAATAGAAGAGAGTTTATAGCCAGCACAAGTACATCAGGGTAGGGTTCATCAATCTGTCAACATCTAAGAGTCTAGAGCAGGGGTCTTCAACAGGGGGTCCGCGACCCCTAGGGGGTCCGCGGAGGTACTGCAGGGGGTCCGCGAAATTATTGATAAAAAAAAAAAGATTTCAAAAAATGTGTTTTTTTTTTTTTTAACATCTCTGTTAAAAAATAAATCATGATTCTATCCATTTTGAATAGCTTGAATACATGATTACTATGCAATTGACAGATTGTTGATATTATTGACATTGGTTCTCAGTTAATAAGTTGTATGTTTAGAAATGGTAGTGGTACGGCCCACCCTGCTCGCTGTAACTTGTACATGTTTAAAATAAAGAAATATGTCGTAGCCCCGTCTGCCCCGACCCCCCCACCCTTCGAGGTGGTAGGGGGTCCCTGCTCCATCTCCCCATCAGTTTGGGGGTCCCCGGCCTGAAAACGTTGAAGACCCCTGGTCTAGAGTATGCAGTCTAGTAGGCTGATATTCTCTAAAATTAGCAAATCCCATTAGTACAATCTATTATACATACATACCTGCAGCTGCAGCGTTGGCTGAGGCACTCCTTTGTACACCCACATGAAGTGAACTCCCTGCAGACTTTGGGCATAGGTGGCAGAGAGAGTAGCCGTGGCACTAACTGGCCTTCCTTGATCATCCAATACCATTTCCTCCACTGGAGGAAGATCAGGGTGTGGCAGGTGAGCTTGATTCCATATAGTTGCTTGATAGTGTGCACGCATGATATGGAACCTCACAGCATCTGTGGTTGGTGGCAGAGTTGGTGGGGACGACCTTTGCAGAATAACTTTACTCATGCTTTGTTGCATGAATCAACGTCAGGCACAACATAGATCTTACAAATGAATCTTTCTGATGACGTCACGATATCTTCTGTGAAAGGGCCCTTCCCAAGGCCAGCAAGATCAGAGCCCCAATGCAGCCTCTCTGCTGTGGGGTCCTCCACACGTCACAATGCAGCCTCTCTGCTGTGGGGTCCTCCACACGTCACAATGCAGCCTCTCTGCTGTGGGGTCCTCCACACGTCACAGGTGTGGAGGTGTGGAGGTGTTAAGACAATCCAAACACAGCCCTATAGGAGTCTTATCCAGCTCAGTATGGAGCTGAACGATCACGCTACTGAATGGACTTGGCCAACGATGGGCACCTGCGCCACGCTGGTCCTTTTATGACCTGACAAGGAACGTGTTTGAGAAATGATGCCTGGAACGGATGCCACTGGTGGTGTCGTTTCAGGCCTCCGTTGGAGACATCCTCTGCTTTCTGCGAAGCAGATCTCCAGATTGGACCTGGGTTGGTCTCTAGACCACTGTTCCCAGCCTGGGACCTGGGTTGGTCTCTAGACCACTGTTCCCAGCCTGGGACCTGGGTTGGTCTCTAGACCACTGTTCCCAGCCTGGGATCTGACTACTAAGGTGTTGGACGCCCTTTGTAAGCAGCCCTTGGAAGCGTTGGAATCAGTGGATTTGAAAATCTTCTGCTTCAAAAGGTTTCTGCTGATGGCTCTGACCAGGGCTAACAGGGTCAGTGACATTCAGGCTTTCTGTGAGCCCAGAGTGCATAAAGCCTAGCAAATCATCTCTGTCAGGTGGAAACCTCATATGACCACAACTGTTACTTTTCAGGATCAAAAACAGATCGATTCACTCCATGCTGTGAGCTTGTAGATCTGCTACTTTTGATGCTTCAGTGTGACTCTGTACAATGATCAAGTAAATTACATTAATATGAAAAACACAAACAGTTAACATATGGAGATAAGAGGTTTCTGCCAGACAGCATGGATATCCTTTAAATCACTGCTGAAAACGTCTATGTTCAGAAAAATCTTTTTTTAAATCACCTGTCCATGTTAGGCCTACAAAACCTCCCTTTCTCTTATATAGACTAATCTCCCTGCTTTCGTGGTGAATTCTGTGCCAACGTTTCATGTTGATATTTTATTTGTGCTCCTCTAATGTCTTTATGTAATATTTATTTCAGCATGTTTTTGTGTGATTTGATCAAAGTTTGATTTGTTTTTCATATTCAAAGTCAATCATTATTGATCTGCTGCTGTAACCGTGTGTGGGTGCGTGCGTGTCTGCCTGTGTGTGTGTTTGTTTAGGAAGGCTATGGAGGGGTCGTATCAGGACGGTATCCTCTTGTCCGGGCCTAACGTTAGAAAATAGCAGATCTACAAGCTCACTGAGGGACCCCTTTTCAACTAGTTTACGTCAGAGGTCTTCAAGATCTTTCAGGTCAATGACCCTTGATGTCCTGTCCTGTCCTGTCCTGTCCTGTCCTGTCCTGTACTGTACTGTACTGTACTGTACTGTACTGTACTGTACTGTACCCCCCTGGAGATGATGCTAGTATGTCACAGGGACCCCCCAGTCCAACCCTTGATGCTGAGAGCCAACCAGGAGACTCTGGGTCCCATTTTTCATAATCTTTGGTACGACTCGGCCTTGGATCAAACCCTGACCTCCCAGTCTCAGGGCAGAATTTAGACATTGTTTTTTTTTTTACTTTACTTGAGTATTTCCAGTTTTCAGCGCTAGTGTAGCCCCCCCTCTCCTCTTTCATGCCCAGCGGCTCGCACACATTTTACCAAAGACCTGCCTCAGGCCACTGAGGGGGGAGGGGCGGTTGTGCCACACAGCGGTGTACAACAACCGCGTGCGGCTCCACGACACACCTCCCCACTCTGCTGCTCAGTCTCAGGTTGATGGGAGGAACCAGTCACCCTCTGCATAGCTGTATCTCCCAGGGGGAGCTACGCTAGAACGCAGCAGGCGAACCCACTAGTGGCATTTGGGAAGTAAACAAGGGGGGTAGAGCCCCATAGTGAACCTGGGTCTCCCTCCTCCAGCACGCTTCCGATCCCCAGCTGCTGCAAACATGGCCGTGCCGGGCACCTTGTGAGACAGACATTTGAACCGTCTTTGTCCAGTGAGGGCGTGGCGCCTGTACCGGCAAGGAACAACAGTCGGTAGGTCTTCCTCCCAGCTGTTTGTCTCCTATGACCCGGGGTCTGGGAGATGGGCTGTGGCCACGCCAACGCTGTCCCACTGGATAGTGGAGACCATTGGGATGGTCTACACTAGTGGTGGCTCTGAGAGCACTTTCTACTGCATAGTGGAGACCATTGGGATGGTCTACACAGAGCTCTTTCTACTGCATAGTGGAGACCATTGGGATGGTCTACACAGAGCTCTTTCTACTGCATAGTGGAGACCATTGGGATGGTCTACACAGAGCTCTTTCTACTGCATAGTGGAGACCATTGGGATGGTCTACACAGAGCTCTTTCTACTGGATAGTGGAGACCATTGGGATGGTCTACACAGAGCTCTTTCTACTGCATAGTGGAGACCATTGGGATGGTCTACACAGAGCTCTTTCTACTGCATAGTGGAGACCATTGGGATGGTCTACACAGAGCTCTTTCTACTGCATAGTGGAGACCATTGGGATGGTCTACACAGAGCTCTTTCTACTGCATAGTGGAGACCATTGGGATGGTCTACACAGAGCTCTTTCTACTGGATAGTGGAGACCATTGGGATGGTCTACATTAGTAGACGGTCTCCAGTCCCAGGGGGACTGAGAGCACTTTCTATTGGAACTGGTCGTCTCCGTCGACCTAAATGTCATATTCTTGGAATATTGTTTATTTTGAACGTGTTTATTTTGATAATGATTAAAAAAAAAACGTTTAGCTCATTACATTACAGTACAATGAAGTCATGGCTAAGATATGCCAATTCTGGATCCAAAATGACCTTGACCTTGACCTTATGACACTGAACTTGAATTTCTTCAGTCACCTCATAAATCAACTCCACAGAAAACATCTGCTTTGACAGCAAAACCATCCAAATCAACCCATTAGTTGCTGGGTCATTAACACATTTATTGCTACCATTAAAAATCGACTTACCCTCGACTTACCACCAACTTTTTTCTTTTTTTTTTCTTTTTTTTTCCTAATTCTGGGTTGGTGTGAGAATGACAAAACATGCACCATATGAAAGATGAGAGTCTCTAGTTACACACTTCATCGCCAGCAACAAAGGGTTAATGTTTTTCCTCAGTGCCAGTGAGATTGCGCAACCACCGCTGCTTTGACTGTGATTGGCTGGGGGAGGTTGGGTCTTTTCCTGCAGCGATGGGCCTTGTGTAACGATCTAGTCACACGATTGGTCCAGCGTGGGTCACATGACACAGTATAAGATGGCCACTAGCAGACAGAGAGTGATAAACATGTAAACATGGCTTTTTTGCCATGTTTTGGATGTAAAAGTCTGTTTTTTAGAAAATGGTGATTTCTTTTTGGGGATATAATACATTCTCTATGGCCGGGCTTCACTTCACATGCACGCCCAACGTGCATTGTAATCGAATCGCGGACTTTTACCGATTCACACGGGACCGGAGCGACGTACTGTAAGTAATTCATGTAAAATCATTAATTATGATAAAATTACAACTCGGGCATTAAATGTGTTTATTTACATCAGATATAAGGGCCCAAAACAAGTAATCAGCTGCTATTTTGACATTGTTATCATATCATTTCATAAACTACAGACATGTAGCAATACAAAACTCACATGCAACCTTTGCCCTTTAATGGTACCGATATCCAAAAATGACACTTGACTTGAGCTTGTAGATCTATAAAGATAAAGAAATTATAAAAATCTAGGGCAGGGTTCCCCAATTAGTTTTCCCCAAGGGCCGAATTATGTCTAGGGTACCAAGCCGAGGGCCACAACATTGAATTATGTCTAGGGTACCAAGCTGAGGGCCACAACATTGAATCATGTCTAGTAGACAAGGCAGAATTTCTGAAAATGTGCTTGTATAAAGTCCCGAAGGCATTTTGCGAATATTTATTATATACAACTGTTCTAGGGGTATTAAGGGATGCTGAATCAAAATTTGCTGTATATAATGCTCAAAAATGTTCCTAAATGGCTCAAAATTGAGAAATCCAACATGGCCGCCACTGCAAGGCTGAAATCTATTTAAGTGAAAATCTTTTTGACTAAACAAGGTAGAAACTTGAACTAAATGTGTTTTTCTAGGTTAGCCTACATGGGGAATTTGAAATTCTATCCTGATTTTAGATCAGACGTGAATAATTGGCTTGAAACTCATACATGTATAGCAGAAAAGGTTCGTTATTGATGCATAATTCGTCAAACAGAAACAAAAGCAGGATGAACCATGGTTTTATTCATCAAAACTCTTTTGATTTAGATTTTTCTATCAACAAGTCATATATGCAAATTATATATAGTCCTTAATATGAAGGTAGGCTACATTAATTTAGCCTATTTGCAGTCATCAATATTTCGAGCAGATCTCATAGGTGTATCTTGCAGCTGCTGCATGCATCCAATTCCACTGTTCCTGAATAGAATAGAATGGATTATAATATAATATAATAGTATTTTACCATATCAATAAAAGTAAATGTACATGGGAATACTTCTTACTGTAATCCTTACTGTGGCAGCTTATTCACAGTCTTCCTCAGTGTTCCGGTTGAGTTTTTTGCAGTTGCATGCTTCCATACATGCCATATGACTCTTTCTGGATAGAATAGAAGAGAGTTTATAGCCAGCACAAGTACATCAGGGTAGGGTTCATCAATCTGTCAACATCTAAGAGTCTAGAGCAGGGGTCTTCAACAGGGGGTCCGCGACCCCTAGGGGGTCCGCGGAGGTACTGCAGGGGGTCCGCGAAATTATTGATAAAAAAAAAAAGATTTCAAAAAATGTGTTTTTTTTTTTTTTAACATCTCTGTTAAAAAATAAATCATGATTCTATCCATTTTGAATAGCTTGAATACATGATTACTATGCAATTGACAGATTGTTGATATTATTGACATTGGTTCTCAGTTAATAAGTTGTATGTTTAGAAATGGTAGTGGTACGGCCCACCCTGCTCGCTGTAACTTGTACATGTTTAAAATAAAGAAATATGTCGTAGCCCCGTCTGCCCCGACCCCCCCACCCTTCGAGGTGGTAGGGGGTCCCTGCTCCATCTCCCCATCAGTTTGGGGGTCCCCGGCCTGAAAACGTTGAAGACCCCTGGTCTAGAGTATGCAGTCTAGTAGGCTGATATTCTCTAAAATTAGCAAATCCCATTAGTACAATCTATTATACATACATACCTGCAGCTGCAGCGTTGGCTGAGGCACTCCTTTGTACACCCACATGAAGTGAACTCCCTGCAGACTTTGGGCATAGGTGGCAGAGAGAGTAGCCGTGGCACTAACTGGCCTTCCTTGATCATCCAATACCATTTCCTCCACTGGAGGAAGATCAGGGTGTGGCAGGTGAGCTTGATTCCATATAGTTGCTTGATAGTGTGCACGCATGATATGGAACCTCACAGCATCTGTGGTTGGTGGCAGAGTTGGTGGGGACGACCTTTGCAGAATAACTTTACTCATGCTTTGTTGCATGAATCAACGTCAGGCACAACATAGATCTTACAAATGAATCTTTCTGATGACGTCACGATATCTTCTGTGAAAGGGCCCTTCCCAAGGCCAGCAAGATCAGTGTGATGTTGTTCGAACACCTGCCAGGCTGTCTTCTTTCTGTGGCCGCTGAACTGAGACACACTGTCACATCCAGTAAGGGCATGGAAGGCAAGGAGTGTCCACGAGGAAGCTGATACACGATTGATCCTTCACTGTATCCACACACTGATGGAAACAGTAGTCGTGTCAGCACGTGACACAGACATGCTTCTACTACTGCTTGCTTACTTTGACAAAATCAGATGTACCTATGACTACAGGGTGGGATATCAAAGGACCCAAAGTTTTTCCCAGTGCATGAAATTCACAGGATACTGTCTGAGGATCAACTGGACACACTCCTTGCCTTCCATGCCCTTACTGGATGTGACAGTGTGTCTCAGTTCAGCGGCCACGGAAAGCCTGGCAGGTGTTCGAACAACATCACACTGATCTTGCTGGCCTTGGGAAGGGCCCTTTCACAGAAGATATCGTGACATCATCAGAAAGATTCATTTGTAAGATCTATGGTGTGCCTGACGTTGATTCATGCAACAAAGCACGAGTAAAGTTATTCTGCAAAAGTCGTCCCCAAGAGACTCTGCCACCAACCACAGATGCTGTGAGGTTCCATATCATGCGTGCACACTATTAAGCAACTATATGGAATCAAGCTCACCTGCCACACCCTGATCTTCCTCCAGTGGAGGAAATGGGATGGATGATCAAGGAAGGCCAGTTAGTGCCACGGCTACTCTGTCTGCCACCTATGCCCAAAGCCTGCAGGGAGTTCACTTCATGTGGGTGTACAAAGGAGTGCCTCAGCCAACGCTGCAGCTGCAGGTATGCATGTATAATATATTGTACTAATGGGATTTGGTAATTTTAGAGAATATCAGCCTACTAGACTGCATACTCTAGACTCTTAGATGTTGACAGATTGATGAACCCTACCCTGATGTACTTGTGCTGGCTATAAATGTTGTATCCCCTTCTCTTCTATTCTATCCATAAAGAGTCATATGGCATGTATTGAAGTATACAACTGCAAAAAACTATTCCCATGTACATGTACTTTTATTGATATGGTAAAATACTATTATATTATATTATAATCCATTCTATTCTATTCAGGAAAAGTGGAATTGGTTGCATGCAGCTGCAAGATACCTATGACATCTGCTCAAAATATTGATGACTGCAAGTAGGCTAAATTAATGTAGCCTACCTTCATTTTAACCATGATAGATTCATTAAAAACACCCATTATTTTTTCTGGTGACTCATATTACCCTCCTAATATGTGAGCAGGTCGTGTTTTTTCAATATCATTTTTCATTTATTTTTAATAATTATTTTTTGAATTAAAATGTTTCCATTTTCCCAAATACTTAATAAAAACAAATGAAAAAGGTTATGGAAAAAAACACGGCCTGCTCACGTATTAGGAGGGTAGAATGAGTCACCACAAAAAATAATGGGTGTTTTTAATGAATGGTTAAAATGGAGTTTGAAGTTACAATGGGTGTGTGTGGGGAGAGAAGCCCTTCCCCTGTTTCCCTGTTGAAAGTGGAATATAAGGACTATAATTTGCATATATGACTTGTTGATAGAAAAATCTAAATCAAAAGAGTTTTGATGAATAAAACCATGGTTCATCCTGCTTTTGTTTGTTTGACGAATTATGCATCAATAACGAACCTTTTCTGCTATACATGTATGAGTTTCAAGCCAATTATTCACGCCTGATCTAAAATTAGGATAGAATTTCAAATTCCCCATTTAGGCTAACCTAGAAAAACACATTTAGTTCAAGTTTCTACCTTATTTAGTCAAAAAGATTTGCACTTAAATAGTTTCAGCCTTCCAGTGGCGGCCATGTTGGATTTCTCAATTTTGAGCCATTTAGGAACATTTTTGAGCATTATATACAGCAAATTTGGATTCAGCACCCCTTAATACCCCTAGAACAGTTGTATATAATAAATATTCGCAAAATGCCTTCAGGGTTCTGATTTTCTGAAAATTGATCCTGTCTATAGGGTACCAAGCCGAGGGCCACAACATTGAATCATGTCTAGGGTACCAAGCCGAGGGCCACAACATTGCAGGGGGTGACGGAGGCGTTCCCGCCTATCCAGCGACAGTTCAGATATCGTTGTCGTCGGTTGAAAATCTTGTATGTCCAAAACCGTTCGTTTTGCATTTATCATTTTAAAAATGATTTAAACTAGTGAAAACAGACGATCTACAAGCACACAACGCCGCGCACCGCGAGGCGTTGTGTGCTTGTAGATCTGCTGTTTTCACTACTTTTGTGCAACGGCTTTGTATGATGAAGCAGGGCTTTACTTTGCGAAAGAACGTACACATTTGGAGATACGAGGTTTCCACCCGACAACGATGATATACTAGTGTTGTTGCTGCTCACCATTATTACTGGGTTTGGTGGTGGCCAGACAGTAGCCCCCCGCGGGCCGCAAATGGCCCGCGGGCCGGCTATTTGAGAACCCTGAACTAGGGTATGCGCAATAGGGGTGAGAACCTGTTGGAGTGAGACACCATTGTGTGACAAAATTTAGATTAGGCTTTTAAAGTGAAAGTACATACAGTACATACAGTACATATACATCTTTTAAAGTGACAGTACATACAGTACATACAGTACATATACATCTCCAATAACTAATGTTTAATGATGAATAGACCATCATATGTTGATCAACAACAACTACCAATAATATAAAATGATCAATAGTGGATCAATAAGGAAGGATTGATAAGGAAGCATTGATAAGGGTATCAACATGGATAAATAATATCTCCTCAACCCTCTGACGGTCCACAGATGTACTGAGTCAGCCCTGCTAAAACACGTAAAAACTTCATTTCAACTCAGAGAAAAACAGCAGTCTTGTGTGTGTGTGTGTGTGTGTGTGTGTGTGTGTGTGTGTGTGTGGGTGGACTGGGCATCTGGCATTCCGGGTTGAAAAACAAACAACAAAAAACAGCTGATATACTAGCTTACAACGCGCCGCTGCCTCAACGCGGTGTGGGCTTGTAGATCTTCTATGTTCGGTTTGCGCCGGTTGTGTTGGGAGGCCCTGGATAGAGCAGGGGTCTTCAACGCTTTCAGGCAAGGGACCCCTTAGTTGAGAGAGAGATGAAGCAGGGACCCCTTAGTTGAGAGAGAGATGAAGCAGGGACCTCTTAGTTCAGAGAGAGATGAAGCAGGGACCCCTACAACCCATAGATTCCATATAGTTTCATCTTTTGATAGCACAATCATCATTATATGTGTATTTTGGATTCATGTCAATTTGTGTTTTCAGATATTTAACCACTTGAACCGTCAATACTTAATAAACTTGACCTTTCACTCTGTAATCAGTCTGATTTTTCTCCTCTACACCAAACCTAGCCGATCTACAAGCTCACAGATCTGCTATTTTTGGCTAAAGTTCCCAGAATATGGATGCTAGCGTTTATCACACAAAGATTTGGAGGACCCCCTGTAGTAACTCTGAGGGCCCCCTAGGGGTCCTGGACCCCCTGTTGAAGACCCCTGATCTGGACCATCAGGTCAGATCCTGTGTCTTGGTGAGACATGATAACAATCTACAAGCTCACAACGCGTCAAATCTGTACTTTAGAATATGTGAATATTTACTGTACTTTGGCACCCTCACATCAGTGTTTTTTTTTTTTTTTTTCAGACTGTGACACCAAAATAATGATATTTTAACTGACTCATCACTGTGATGACTGTGAAAAGTGATGAATCATCACTTTTCACAGTTTTGTTGGTCCGTTTTCTAGCCCTGGGGATGTTTTTCGTGCAAAACAAATGCTTGCAATGGATGCAGAATCATGAAAACCCAGTTTGACTCCTCACATGCTACTGAAAGCAGATTTATTTTTCTTTTTTTTTTTTATATATACTGTATATATATATATATTTATTTTCCTGTGTAGTGGATTCAATGGGACAGTGAATATACAAATGGCCATAACTTTTTTTTTTTTTTTTTGCGATGTTTCCCGGCAGAGCAGGCCTCTCATTCTGTGGACCTTAATGACCTTAATGGTCCCCGACTATTAATGATCTGTTGACACTTTTTCCAGCTACCACTCTGCACTGAGGTGCTACAGTGGAGATACAACACTTTTTATAGTCTCATTGTGTTGTTTTCCTAGACTTCATGCATGCACCACTTATTATGTTCATTGTTATACATTGTTAAACCTCCCCTGAAACTCACAACCAGTGGGGTAAAAAGTATAGGCTACTCTCATTTTTATTTCAAAGTATCAATACCACAATATAGAGACAGAAACAGACGGTCATTGATGCACAAATACATTAAAAGCCTCAAATTGCAACTCAAGATTCTTTAAAATGTTGAATCCAGAGTTGCAACACCAACCATTGACAGCCCATGCATCTCAAACATGGGGACCTCTTAATATGCACTGTCCCTTTAAGGGTAGTGCATATAAGAGGTGGCCATTTTGACTGCAAACTGTTTTGGCCCAGAAGCCTAATTTGAGTGTTTGTTGTGGACCTGGAAGCATGAGGTGTTCTGATTTGATCCCCACCGGGTAATCCAGTGGGAGCCTTGAATATACTGACTGGGTATGTTTTGGTATTTTGTTGTATTTGAGTCATGTTGCTATATTTTGTGTAGGTAATGTAATGAATCTGTATTGAGGGGTAACCAGATGTAGGCTAGCTAACCAACCTAACCTAGCCTGCAACCTTTCACTGCTTTGTTAACCTTGCCCATAGTATATTATTAGAGACTGGCTTTTATCAGATTGTGTTTGTTGTGCTGAAGGCATTTAGCATGGTTTGGATTCTGTTTGCTGTGGTTACTTAAATTACTTGAATTACTTTATTTGCTGTTGGTTTTGCGTTATATTTTAATTTGATTTGTTTATTGGCCGTGTATGTTTAGTTTAGATCAGTGGTTCTCAACCTGTGGGAACAGGGGGGGTCCCCAGATGTGCAGCATTGTTTTCTCTCTCAACAGTAAACAAACCAACATAAAGTTTAAGTGTATGGAGGGTATCTGCACATTTCTAAAATGACAATTTAAGGACCCCGGTAAAAATATGATTATGTTGGGGGTCACAGCCTGAAAAGGTTGAGAACCACTGGTTTAGAGAGGACTCAGTAGGCCCTGAAGCCTTCACTCCCACTTTGAGCATCATGATTTCCCACAGCTATAAACCCTCTTCCCTTCTGTATTTTAACATTCTTTTTCTACATAAACTTGACCCTTTTGTTACATCAGCCTCTGGTTCTGTTCATTCTGAACCCATACCTAATAGACCAGGGGCCGGAGACCTTTTTGACACTTTTTTAAACTATACACCCATAACAAGAATAGGCCGCTCAAATGACTCTGTCTGTGCTAGTATGTTTCTGTTATGTTTCCAATGGGACTACAGTTCAGTGCAGCAGTGGCTACTTCCGATACTCGCCGTTCGGGAGCTGCCATTCCAGACTCTATATAGCATTCGGAGATTGTGGAATAGTTGTCTGGCTACGCGAGACTACGCAGCAAGTGACGCTTGCCGCTTGGCCAGTTTGATGTGACTTGCATGTGACTTGCATAACTCTATGGGGTGGATGTGGTTACTGCTTTCAGACTGAGACAGATGTCCTCAGATCCGATATGGATCGGATTTGAAACTACCTCTGGATGTGGTTTTTTCAAAATCGGATAGATTTAACCCTATGAACACACGCACGCAAGTATGCAGATCCTATATAGTCTTCACACACACGCAGCCAAAACGTGAAGTGAGCTGGTTAAAGAATAACAGATTGCCTGGTGGTGTGCAGAAAGCTTTGGACTTTGATCTGGATAAATTAAACATAGTCCTCAAACTCTGTTTGATCAATTCATCAAATAAAACAGCTGGTGCTTGTTATCACTCAGTGGACTTCCTGGCTCTCATGACTCATCCAAAAATGAAGATTCCTGTCATCCAAAATGATGATTCATTGCGACCGTAGGTCGCACTTTACTATCAAAACCACCACAAAGTGTAAGTAACTCCGTCCGTCCGTCCGTCCGTCCGTCCCTCCGTCTGTCTGTCAGTCTGTCTGTCACACCTCACACGTCACACTTTTTCCCTGCTTATATCTCCGCAACCGTTGCCCCGATCCATGCCAAATTTTGCACATACGTTCCTTGGCTGCCAAACTACAACCTCCAAGGACCCCCGGAGCTCCAGGGACCCCCAGGTCCCTGGGGGACCCCCAGATGTAAAAAATGACCAAATGCGCAAACATGACCAAATGACCACCCCAACGGGGCTGCTCACGGGGAATTCCCGGGGACCACCGACTCCTGGTGCTCCAGAACGGATGCAAAAGTGGTGGCGCCCCCAGTGGAGGACCCCCTACACTGCAGCTCACATAAAATGCCGTAACTCCGGCTAGGAGCGACCAGGACAGCCGGGGCCGGTACAAACCACCACAAAGTGTAAGTAACTCCGTCCGTCCCTCCGTCTGTCTGTCAGTCTGTCTGTCACACCTCACACGTCACACTTTTTCCCTGCTTATATCTCCGCAACCGTTGCCCCGATCCATGCCAAATTTTGCACACACGTTCCTTGGCTGCCAAACTACAACCTCCAAGGACCCCCGGAGCTCCAGGGACCCCCAGGTCCCTGGGGGGCCCCCAGATGTAAAAAATGACCAAATGCGCAAACATGACCAAATGACCACCCCAACGGGGCTGCTCACGGGGAATTCCCGGGGACCACCGACTCCTGGTGCTCCAGAACGGATGCAAAAGTGGTGGCGCCCCCAGTGGAGGACCCCCTACACTGCAGCTCACATAAAATGCCGTAACTCCGGCTAGGAGCGACCGGGACAGCCGGGGCCGGTACCTATTCGTCCGCCTTGCCGGCGCGGAGACCCCACCCTTCATTTCTCACATGGCCCTCTTCTAGCGCCACCATGAGGCCGATTCTTGCAAAACACATTTTTGGACACTGCTCCTACAATTTTCGCCCTAAAATCACGCAAATCGGTACACAGTATGTCTACACTCATCCCATCAACATGAATCTGTCCCATATAGCGCCACCTCCAGGCCGATTTTTAAAAACACATTTTTGGACACTGCTCCTACAGATTTTGCCCTAAAATCACGAAAATCACTACACAGTATGTCTACACTCATGTCATCAACATGGATCAGGAAGATTTTGGCAAAACACATTTTTGCCCTATTTGTGGAGATAAGTGACCTATGGTCGCTTATCTCCCGATTAGGGAGCCTTATTATCAAAATGATAATTCCTGGCTCTAGTGAGTCATCCAAAATGTTCATTTGAAATAAAAGAAAAGAAATTCCATTGTCATTTCTTTTTTTTTACCCTAGTGCAGGGGTCTTCAACGTTTTCAGGCCAAGGACCCCTTAGTTGAGAGAGAGATGAAGAGGGACCCCCACAACCTTTTCAGAGATTCCATATGGTTTCATTGTTTGGCAGCACGAGTCTGCACAATATTTTGGATACATGTCAAATATATATGTAACCACATGAACCGTTGATACTTAACAAACTTGACCTTTCACTCTGTACTTAGTCTGCTCCTTTTCCCCTCTAGACCAAACCTCTTTGCCGAAAAATAGCTGATCTACGAGAACGGCTATTTTTTGGCTAAAGTGCCCAGAATTTTCACTATGGTTCAAATGGCTAATATAAAAAAAGTAGAACAAAAGTTTCTGATTTCAGATTTGGAGGACCCCCTGTACACTCTAAAAACTGCTGGGTCAAAAACAACTCAACTTGGGTCATTTTTGATCCAACTCACGGGTCAAATAGGGACCAATGCCAGGTTTGGTTATTTTAACTCAAGAAATTTGGTTATGAATATTGACCCATAAATTGGGTCAAATAAATAACCAAATTATTTGTTTAAAATGACCCAAGATTGTAGTCAATATGACCCAGGTTTTGGGGTTGAGTGGGCTAAATGAATACAACCTACATATGCATGGTCTTTAGAATGACAATGTCAATATTATCTGTCATTAACACATGGGCGGCCAAGGTTTATAACATTTATAGCTGTTGCTGGTGCCACCATTGACTTACGTTATGTTTTGATGAGCCCCGCAAGCTTCGTGCGTGTGCACGTGCGTGTCCAGAGAAGATTGAGGAGGTACTCCATTTGTTTACAAACGCTCGCGAAACTCGCGGTAAAAAAATCGCGGTAAATTCGCGGTAAAGTGTCGCCGTGAAAACAATCAGCTCTCTGCCTCCATGGGGCTGTTTTTACCTCATTCTCAGATAAAGCCGTTCTTATGTTTCAAAGTAGAATCTAAAGCCATGTAAAATCCTTCCGTGTGGGGAGAGACAGGGGGCTTCCTGCCCTGGCTGGGTGACGTAATGGATTCAGGGCATGCAAAGGGAAGCTGCGGTCTCGAAAAGTTAACTATTTGTTGACTCGTCCCTCGACGATATAACTTCCTGTGGCAGGGTGACATCTAGTGGCCATAACTCGTCAGTGAACGAGTTTGGCTCCCCAAGTGTTAACATAACATCAGAAATGTTTCAGGGTTTCTTCTCAGATGATTTGTTCGAAGATTGGTAATATCAACATAAAAGTGCATACAATATATTATGCAACAATGTTGATAATACTATAGTCAGAATAGTTTAGAGAAGATACACAAAAATAATCTCAGAATTACTATGAGTTCTTCTCTTTCAGACAAGCTGTTGGGGAGGGAGCTCAACCCTAAGCTAGCAGCCAAGCACTTACGGTTAGGGTTTAGGCTCAAATATTGACAAATCAAATTCAGACATATGACAGACAGCTTGCCGAGACAGACACATGGATATGACATATTTAGCATTTTTAGCTCCCAACAGCTTAGAAAATGTCTCTGGAAACCTAGAAAAATGCTTTTCCCAGCATGCTTTGCAAACAGGTTTATGGTGCCTGTCCCCTGATTGGCCCAAAGCTAGACAACTGACCCAAGTATAGGGGTTACCACTAACCCCAAAAACGGGTCACCCCCAGATAAATATTACCTAACTCGAACAACCCTGGAATTGGGTCAAAATAATATCCCAATAACTCAAGGAAGGGTTGTGGCTCTGAGAAATGACCCAGAAATGTGACCTAACACAAATGACCCATGATTTGGGTCAAGAAATGACCCATGAGTTTTTAGTGTGTAGTAACTCTGACGACCCCCTAGGGTCCCGGCCCTGTGAATAAAGCAGGCTTTTGCAAATTACTTTTCCATTTTCTCAATCTTTATAATGGCACTAGAATGATGACAGTAGGGTGTAAATCAGAGTAAAGCAGGCTTTGGGCTAGTTAGGGCCAGGGATTGATGACATCGGAAATCGAAGGGATTTTGTTTCTGGGAATGACCATGGACCATGGACTTTTTATTTAATTTTATCCTTTATTAATAATAATAATATGTATCCCTATACTAGGGCTGTCCTCTAAAAATCTTGCGCACCGATATCACCAAAAACACTGTGTATTCAATTCATCTTAATGTATTATTGTATTATGTTGATGTGGTTTAAAGCAACACTTGATTTTTTTAATATAACAAAGTGTAAAACGATTTGTCGTGCAGATGTTTAACAATAATGCAGATGTTTAACAATAATTTAACTCTGAGAGCGTAAAATGAAACGGTTTCAAGAGTTAAAGATCTATATGGGTCCAGGTTACTACAAGGTCCACTGGTGGCCACTGGTTGAGAACCACTGGGTCAGGTCCATTTGGTTACTACAAGGTCCACTGGTGGCCACTGGTTGAGAACCACTGGTTCAGGTCCAAATGCTCATAGCTAATCTACTGGCTTGTAGTGTGTTGTTGGCAGTTTGTAGATCAGCCATAAAGAAAGGCCCTATTAAAATGCCTGGAGCAGTGGTTATCAACCAGTGGTCCAGGGACCACCAGTGGTCCTTGATGGTGTTCCAGGTGGCCCCCAGCTAAATGATGTTGAGTTGCTAACCAAATGGACCCTTTATATATTAACTCTTGAGAGTGTGTCATAAACGGCCCCTGAGAAATCCTCAAGAGTTTAACACAATCAATGCCAGCCCATTTCAGTGTTTTTTTTACGACCACAAGAAAACGCTGTTTACACATCTATCCGTTCTGTCCATTCTTTTCAGTACCCTGGGTGACGCTAAATTCCACCATAGTTACACTCATACAACCATGCTAACAAAATGAGCAAATACCTACTTTTGCGTCGGAAAACAAAAACAAAAACCTACAAAATCACAGAGAGAACAACCTGAATGCATTGTTAGGCCGCATTCACACTAAAGAGTGATATATCCTCCCTGTGTTGTTTGAGAATGAGGGGAATATAGAGAATATAGAATATAGAAAATGACATGCCCCCCACCCCCCCATGTAGATTCAGTCATTCTGTCAGGGGGAGAGAATACTTTCATCTTTTGACCTGCCACCTCTCTCTTCAACCACAAATTTGACCTTGAACATGGATGTACTAGAAAAGGCCTGGTGGCTCAGTAGTAAACGGAGTCCACGTATGGTATTGTGACGCCCCACAAGCCCTAAAAACTAAACTCCAAACAGCCCAAAATAAACTAATTAGGGTCCTGCTTAACCTTCCCTATCAGACTCACCTCACCACTACTCATCAGTTAAGAGTGGGGTGGCTCAGAGTAGATGACAGAGTACAGCAACTTGTATATGTACTTGGCAAAATACTTTAAAAAACGTGTACAACACCAGAGGCAGCGCCACAGACCACGTTCAACCCAGAGTCAACTCAAAGAAAGGTTCAAACTCGGTCTTCTGCTATACCACAAAAATGTGGAATGCCTACCGAAGGTCTTAAAGGAGTGTGGATCACTAGCATCCTTTAAAATCGCCCTGAAAAACCACTTACAGGCAACAGCCGTTCGCAACTGGTAAAAACAAACCTAGCCCAGCCCAGCCCCACCCTCCCCTGCCCCTTCAAACAAACCTAGCCCAGCCCCCTGCCCCCTCTTTAGCCCATTTTCCATACCAGTTTTCAGCTATACTGTACCGCTATATTTAACTATAGCGACAACTAACGTCGGGGTGAACATAGTCAAATAATAACTTTATTGGCCAAACTACACAAAGAAGTATGCTAGAATGTCAGTACTCAGTAGAGGCTAGTTGCGTGTACATGTACTGTAGATTATTTTCCCCATTCAACACATGCAGTTACAAATACAAACAGGAGACCTAAAGATCTATATAAAATAACGGATGGCCGACGCATTGGCCGTTGTTTATTTCGACTCGCGACGATAGATATATGTCCACTGTTTGTGTTGGTTATGTTCTTGGTGCTTCGTGGAATCTCAACGGCAGGGCTGCTGGGGAACACAATTCTGCCTATAATCGACCTCTTTATAAACAGATATAGCCTATAAAACAAACAGGTGTTGCTTTTATATTTGATTTTCAGCCATGCCTGCAAACTCAAATCTGTCTCAAGTTGTTATGAAGACACAGCTCAGCCAGTGAGCCAGATTCTCGACCAATCAGTATCAGCAGCGCGTATACATCACTTTTAAGGCACCGCATGGCCCAGCCTGGACCCAGTCTTGAGTGGATACTAAATAGTACCCCGTTAAGTACCACTTTCACTCCACTCTACCCAGTTCCTTGTAGTGGAAAACCTGACACAAGTGGGCGGTGTGGTGTGGAGTGGTGTGGTGTTGGGCCTGTGGAAAATGCGCTTTTGTATATACTTACTAGTGATGCGCGGATTGACCCGGTGCCCCCACCCGCCCGCCAACCCGCCCGCCCGCATGCGGGTGGGTGGGTCAAGGTTTTCAGACTCCATTGGCAGGCGGCGGGCGGGCGGGTTATCACCACTCTCATGTGCAAAAAATAAATAAGAATAATCACCTGTTCTTATTTGCCTTTTATTCTTAAAAAGAGTAGGCCTATAAGAATAAGAATACTACGTTTGAATACGAGCACGACGAGCGAGCGAGTTTTAAAATGCGCCAGAGAGGAGCGAGGTTTCTCCTCCGCTCCTTGGTGCGAGGACCGTCCCAATTCCGCTCCTGTTGGGGCCGCAAACCACATTTTGCCAACATTTGACACAACGTGAGCACAGCAGAGAAGATGCACAAACAATTCAGCGCGTGTCGCTGATCAGGATTTCACTTATATGTCTCTGTCATCCACTCAAGTCCGTTTATTGCGACCGTCAGGGAGCAGTTTACTATGAAAACCTCCACCGGCCGTCCGTCCGTCACACGTCACACGTCACACCTTTGCCCTGCTCATATCTCCGCATCAGTATGACATCACACCACATGTGTACACAAACCTTTGTGTACGTTGCTGTGGCAACAGTCTGTTGTTGCTGGTCTGTTAGTGTACGTTAGCAACCACCTTAGCAACCATGGTTTTACCCTAGCAACCAACTGGTTACCCTAGCAACCAACTGTTTACCATAGCAACCATGTTTTTTTACCCTAGCAACCAACTGTTTACCATAGCAACCAGATACGCAGAGCAGGGATCTCCATATATGGGCATAAACAGGTGACATCACACTGATGTCAGATACTCAGAGCAGGGATTTCTCCATAATATATGGGCATAAAAGGGATTCTGTTAGGGATCTCCATATATGGGCATAAAAGGGATTCTGTTAGGGATCTCCATATATGGGCATACAAGGGATTCTGTTAGGGATCTCCATATATGGGCATAAAAGGGATTCTGTTAGGGATCTCCATATATGGGCATAAAAGGGATTCTGTTAGGGATCTCCATATATGGGCATAAAAGGGATTCTGTTAGGGATCTCCATATATGGGCATAAAAGGGATTCTGTTAGGGATCTCCATATATGGGCATAAAAGGGATTATGTTAGCTGTTAGTGATCTCCATATATGGGCATAAAAGGGATGCTGTTAGGGATCTCCATATATGGGCATAAAAGGGATTCTGTTAGGGATCTCCATATATGGGCATGAAAGGGATTCTGTTAGGGATCTCCATATATGGGCATAAAAGGGATTGTATCCCAGATGATGCCCTGTTAGGAGATCCACACTAACAGAATCCATATATGGTCCTACCGACAGCTGCTATAAGCCAACCCTGGCGATAAGGTCTGAGTCGAAGAAATGCTTCTTTCCTGGCAAGAATTGCCCCTTTATACTGTAGGGCTCGTTTGTGTATTGTATGACATCACGCCACATCATCGGCTGAGGACTGTGTGATGTCATCATATCTCCATATATGGAGACATAAGTTGCTCATGCCCAAATATGGGCTGGTGAGGTCAGACTTAGTGTGATGCGTAGGTTATCTCCATATATGGAGATTCAACTTCAATGAGTAACCATGGCAAACTGTCAACTGTTACGTATGTCTTGATAATTGGTAAAACAAACTTTTGGCCTATTTGTGGAGATAAGCGACCAACGGTCGCTTATCTCCCGATTAGGGAGTCTTACTGGTAAATACTTTGTGTGTGTCGGTTAAGTTATATAACCAGCCAGTCAACGGATACGATTTGAAACACAACTTTCGCAAGTGAGACAGATTTTTTGACTGAATGAACCAACCACGCTCACCTCGAGACTCCAGTCGCTCCCATCTCTCCAATCTGGTGATTAATCAATAACCAACTGGATTTAATATTGTCCGTCTTTTGCTGTCTGTTTAAAGTGCGAGGCGCTGTATAAATATGATTGACATAAAACCTGAAACGCCATTCTTACCCCGACGATGCCCCAGAAAGAATGAACTTCTTTGAATGAATGTCTTTTAGGCTAAACCCCAATTTGAACAACACGTTTGTTTATTTAGCCCATGACAATATTGTGCTACTGTAGACCTTTCTGTAAAGCGACGTTGGGTAGGTTAGAGAGCCGTATATAAAGATGAGCTATTGTGGAGATGATATACCTTTTTTTTTTAAATGCGGGTTGCGGGGCGGGCGGATTCGTTGATTTATATATTGTTCTGCGGCGCGGGCGCGGGCGGGTTACGTTTCGTGCGGGCTGTGGGTCGTGCGGGTTATGAAAAAAAGCTGACCCGCGCATCACTAATACTTACTGTTTGTATTGACTTACTGTTTTTTGTTCTTTCATTCTTTTAATTTTTTTTTACTGACTATATCTACTGCATAGTACTGTGTTCTATATTTGTCTGTCATTCAATGTTATATGAGATACTTTAATGGTTTACTGTGGAAATAAGCTTAGTCTTTTCATGGATCTCCTTTTAGTTGACCTTGTACCAGTGAACTGTACCGTCATGAAACTGTACCTTTTCCTATGCAAACTTCTAATAAAGTCTTCAATCAATCAATCAAAAATGTTAGGTTCCACAATATAACGGTTTGGGTTGAGTGCCTTTTTTATTTTTGCGTCCTTGTAAAATTGTAAGGCACTCTCCTCACACACTCGTTTAGCTCCGGTAGGAGAGGGAGCCCACTAAGGAGATAGATCATGTTGCATGATTCGAGAGCAAACTGATTCGATTTGAGCACTGGTAATGTGCAATTTATACACTTGTGCATTGATATTTGCAACCTGTAATCTGTCAACCACAATGGATTTCTGGTCAGTGGTCACACAAAGGAAAACTAATTGAGATCACAGAAAGAAATACACACACACACACACACACACACACACACATCTGTAAATCGCCATGTGCACGGTAATCCAATATTTATATTGTACTTGAGCCCATTTCCAGTAGGCCTACAACTTGAAATCACTCACTCAAACAGCACAAATCTGCTTTCACACGTAACAAATTCACCGTACTCTCGGATATTGCTATATTTTATAGGATCAATTTGACAGCCCAAGGTGAAACATCAAATGCTTTGCAATTTGCTATGCATTTGATGTATTACCTTGGGCTGTCCTTGCTTATTGTAAATTGCTATGGATTAGAGGGAGGGCGAGTGCCAAACTTACTGGGAGGATTATGTACTGTATGTCTATGCATTCATGCAGGTGAGAATTAAATTACAATGATGATAGGCCTATAACAAAAACAAGCTACTTGAATAGACAGTACAGCCCTGATCATCATGTCAACTGGATTTAGATGAGTTTTCGTAATGTTGGTAGGCTACATAACTATTTAACGGCTTGAGAAATGTAACAGACAATAAGCAAAAGTGAAAGTAGGCTACAGCTCTGCTGAAAGTTTAATTTCAACGTGGGCCGAGGCTGTGTCCGATACCAGGCACTGTCAACTCAAGCATAGCATCAATACAACTCTGCACAGAGTTACACTTACTTTACTTTATTTATTTATTTGGACGGGACAGTGTATATTGATGAACACTACATAAAGCAATGTAAATATACCGGACTTAGCAAGAATGCTAAATTCCATCCGTAGTCCCCACATGAAACACAAAACAAAACATATACCAACAACAACAATCTTACATCAAGAGAAGACACCTAAAACACATACTATAGTAGTATATATATAGTACTATACTATTCCAACCACAAGAACCGCAAAAAGGATGATTAAAAACTATACTATACATACATGTGCTATACTATTAAGACTATTAAGACTATACATGGTCACACGTTTGATTGTCAAGTAACCATTTTTTTAGGTTAAACTTGAAGGATGGAAATGACAAACAGTCTCTTATTAACACTTTCCAAGCCACGGGGAGCCACTTAATATTAAAACCGTTTTGTACCGGACATCTGAGCAAGGATGTCTCGGCCGCGCCGTAATTTACCGTGCTGGGTCATTAAAAACGAAATAAAAGATTTTTATCCGAAAATCGGCATGGCTCCTCTGACATGAAGCGAAAGTGACGTTAGGTCCTTTCCCTGCTATAGCTTCCCAGCTCCCGTACATTTTCTGTTTAGACGTTATTGCTAGCATAGTGCTGGGAGCTAAGCTAGCGAAAATGTTCATATCTACTGTAGAGTCATACTTGGATTATTTGAGCCCACATTTACGTGAGCGGATAACGCACGCGAAACGCACGGGGAGAAGATGCCTCGGCCGAAACCGCCACTCTAAGCCAATGCAGATTGAGGAATTTCGCTGGGGACTGTGGTGAGAATACAACAGGGATCGTGTGATGGTTATGGGGGATGAAGACTACGTGATATAGCGCTGAAGGTCTTGTAAAATGAATGCGGTTCAGATCATAATATAATAATAGAAATTTTGAGGCTAATCTACCAACAAGCCATTCTATTTCGGCTGGCGAAGTGTTAATAGAGGTAGGTCATTCCAGTCAGATTGAACAGCCCTGGACTGAAAGGGTGTTTTTTTCCAAAAGTGGTTGCCGGATGTGGCACGTGTGTGCGTGCGTGAGAATAGCAGAGCTAGGACATTTGATGGAGCCAGTCTGTCTCTTCTTTAAATTGGGGTTCTTTTGTACTCGGTTAATATAAAAATGAAGTATAGAAACGTAATCTTGCTCATGTAGGTTAATCGACAGCCAAGGGCAGGGTTTTTAGAGATTCATTTATTCATTGTATCAACGATTCAACGCTCTTCTAAAAAGTAGTCCTTTTAAGTTGCTATGCTAAACTAAGCTAGTCTTCAGTCTGTCTTCCTGCGAGGTGACCAGAATTGAAAAAATCAGGGCCCTTTTCAAAAATAGCAGATCTACAAGCTCGCAGCGCAGCACTCGGTGCCGCGCTGTGAGCTTGTAGATCTGCTACTTTTCAATAGCTAAAGTATAACATAATTAAGGCCCTTCCACCTTGGGCCCTGGTAACTCAGTCCCACTATTCCCCACCTCGGGACGACCTTGGATGACCAGTTCAGGGAAGCCGGTCTGTTGGTCCATCTCTCTGGCCTCGCCAACCACCACCTCCGCCGTGGTGAAAACCTCCAGGTCGCCCAGAACGTGGCCCCCCACCGTGCGGCCATCTTTGTCCGCCAGACAGATGTCGAGGGCTTCCTTGTTCAGGGTCCCCACCAGAGACACGATCTCAAAGCGCTCGTTGAGCTCCAACACCTTGTTAGTGTTGGAGGCCGTGGCATTGGCCAGCCGGAGCGTGGCCTTGGTGACGCTGCCCACACAGGTGAGGATGAAGGGGGCCGAGAGACGCCTCTCCTCCACAAAGGCCTGCAGACCTCCCAGCAGCTTCTGGCCCGGTCCAAACCGCACTGCATGGACCTGCAGAGCAGAACCACCACTGCCCCTCCCGATGACGATGGTGGTGACCTGGTGCTTGCTGACCCCCACGCTGTTCCTCACCTCGCACACAAAGGTGGTGTTGACGGCGTCGTCCACCTTCCTCACCGTCAGCCGGTTGCCTTCCACCATCACCGTGTCGGGCATGGGACCTGACACCGCAGTCCAGGTGACAGTGGTGGGGGCGGGGTTGGCGTTGGCTTGGCAGATCAGCACAGCGTCAGAGCGACCCACGTACCAGTTGTTATCATAGCCCTCTATGGACACAGTGGGGGGTAATCCACGGAGAGCTTTACGGGGAACACCCAGGGCCGGTCCTGGGTCTTCTGGCTGACCTCCCGGCCGTGGTCGGCGGGCGTGGGGGCCAGCCGGTAGGCCTACTCGCTGCGGACCGTCACCGTGCCGTCGGCGGCCGGCTCGCTGCGTGTGGAGTGGTTACCGCCGCCGGCGGAGGACGCCACCCAGCGGATGGAGGCGGGCGGCTTGCCCCCCACCGCCTCGCACCGCGCCACCACCACCGGCTTGGCACCCGCCTGCACTGTCACCGCCACAGCAGAGTTCTTGGGCTTGGCGAGCATGACGAGGTTGGTGGTGCCCTGCTGGTTTCCAGAAGGGTAGGTGGCGTACTCGCAGGTGTAGCGTCCGGCGTCCGCCATGGACTCCCAGGGAGCCTTGGATGAACACCACCCGGTCCTTGAAGGGTGAGTTGGGGAAACTCTGTCCGTAGATGGGCGTTAACACGGCAATGTTGTCTCTCTGGCCTTCCACGGGCTCCCATAGCCAAGACACCTGAGTGAGTTGGGTCGATCCGCCTCCGTCGATGAACTGGCAGCGCAGATCTATAGACTCTGTAGGGAACGCCTCCACCTCCACCCGAACCCTCTGGCTCCAAACTCCTTGCCACCGCCAACAAACCGCTTCTCAGCGGTGAGACGGCGGGGCAACAACAACGCTGCTGCGCGGGGTGTCTCGTCATGGTTCTTCTGCCAAACAGCGTTCAACGCGCCGCCGGGACAAATACAATCCAACACCACCAGCAGCAGCTCCTGTCCGGGGAAAGAGAAAGCGATGCTGCCTGGGATTAATTCCTTCCTTGACCTCGATCTTCCGTGCGGGAACTTCTTCTCTGCGGTTATAAATAAATAGCCTACTAAATGCTGCTGCTATACGCTCTGCTGGGTAGCAGAAGTTGCGGCTTTTTGTAAATATGCCTTTCAATTCCGATACTAGTCGTGCGTGATCTGATCTCCACTCTCCTCGCGCCTATTGTAGCCTGCTACTGTACGAACTTCTACGAAGACACACTGACACACACCACGCAGTCAGTGTGACAGTAGTCTCGGAAACCCAGACTTTTATTTTGGCGATAGGAAGAAAAGTGTGACAGTAAACACAGTGAGAAAGAACCCCTCCCCGTGCTCTGTGTGTGTGTGGGGCGCGCACAGGTCCACCAGCTGTGTGTGTGTGTGTGTGTGTGTGTGTGTGTGTGTGTCGCCGGTATTGGGGCGAGTACCGATTCTGGTATCGGTATCAGCACATCCCTAGAAGAAACCTTGTATCTCCAATTTTCGAATGTAATACGTTTTTTTTTTCTTCTTCTTAAATGAACACCAAAGGTGTCGCACACAAAAGTAGCGAAAATAGCCGATCTACATGCAAACAACGCATCGGTATGCAAACTGTTGTGTCGGTTATTTTCACAATTTATACATGTTTTGTCTTCAACAGGGGGTCCTCCAATTTTTGGAGCGGTGAAAGCGCTCCCAATAGACAGGTATGTCCGTGGGTATGTGGGTGGCTGGGTGGCTGGCTGGCTAGCTGGCTGGCTGGCCGTGTCCGTCCGTAGCCTGGCAATACCTTGAGTGGCCACACACAACACACTAGTTAAAGGAGGGGCGCTGTTTTGTGCTGGCCAGGCACACTCACCACTCACTCACACGCGCACGCAACACACACACACACACACACACGCACACACACGCACATAGAACACAGAATCAAAAACAGATCTAGAACACATAGAATCAAAAACATAGATCTAGAACACATCGAATCAAAAACATAGATCTAGAACACATAGAATCAAAAACATAGATCCAGAACATATAGAATCAAAAACATAGATCTAGAACACATAGAATGTAAAAACATAGACATAGAACACAGAATCAAAAACATATTATTATGATGTCTGTCTGATGCAAAGCTCAACTCTTTACAGTGTCTGTCAAGAGTGATTCATCTTCTTCCATGTGTGACGCGTACAGTTACAGTTAGAGTTACAGTAGGTCAATATATGATCTGATAAACAACCCACACCTTCACTGTACGTTGGAACCGTCTCATAACGCGCTCAACTTCATAAGATTGAGTTCATCGCAGGATTTGAACCGATCCATTATGAATTCAGGGAGTGGATTGTTCTAATCAATTTCTATTGAGATCTTTGGCCATAAAAAAAGGCATTAATATCTAATACAGTACATACTGTACATGGGCAATACAAGCACGTTTACGAGACCAGTTTTAATAAAATGTGTTTATGCCCAAAGTATTTGTATTTAAGTTCTACTGTTATGGTCTATTTGAGTGATGTGCCGTGTCCATTGTCCAAAGTTGCACTTTTTTTTATGTCACACCTTTTATGCCCATTTATGGAGTTTAAGCCCATATCTAACAGGACTTCATATGGGAATGCCATATATGGAGGCCACATCAGCCACATACCACACTAACAGAATCCATATGGCCAAGACAGATGGCCAAGACAGCCCATATCTGTGTGGCTGGTTCTACAGACAGGGATCTCCATGTATTGTTTTGTTTTTCTAGGTTTTTAGATACAGTTTTTATAGAGGGTGTGCGCATGCATAAAGTGAATGGCAAATCGAGTGGCAACGTGAGTGTCAAAGTGAGTTTAACGTCATTTAACATGTTAAATGCAATCAGATAGGACTTTTCTGTTTGGATGTATGGACTGTCAAGGCCAGAAAGTCTTTTTTTTGCCACTCAGTAGGCGTAGGCGTTCCTGCATAACCTCCGGGTATGATGATGATGTCACACACATACCCTCTATTGAAAAGGTGCTTGGTCTACCGACGTTCTTTTTCTCGGATTGCTATTTCTATGCTTTTGATGCATTGATGTTGATGTATTGATGTGTTGATGTATTGATGTATTTCCTTGCTTACTGTAAGTCGCTCTGGATTAAGAGCGTCTGCTAAATGTCTAAATCAGGGGTCTTCAACAGGGGGTCCGGGACCCCTAGGGGGTCCTCAGAGTCCTCCAAATCTTTGTGTGATTATAGAAGCTTTTTTTCTCCTTTTCTATATTAACCACTTGAACCCTAGCGTCCATATTCTGAGAACTTTAGCCAAAAATAGCTCACAACGCCTTGCGCTGCGAGGCGTTGTGAGCTTGTAGATCGTCTTTTTCCGGCAAAGAGGTTTCGTGTAGACGGGAAAAAGAGCAGACTAAGTCGTAGTACAGAATGATAGGTCGTGTTTATTAAGTATTGACAGTTCAAGTGGTTAAATATCTGGAAACACACATTTAGATGAAGCCAAAATACACTGATGGTTGTGCTGTCAAACGATGAATCTAAACTATATGGTACCTATGGGTTGTGGGGGTCCCTGCTTCATCTCTCTCCCCTGCTGTAAATTGTAAATGGATTAACAGTGTGTCTGAACAATGACGTGCTCTGCATGGCCCTTATCCCCACCCAAGGGTTACTGTTTAACCTGCAGCATCACCCTGAGGTGTGATCAGCTACCTGACACACACACACACACACACACGCGCGTATATGCACGCACGCACACACACACACGCGTATATGCACGCACGCACACACACACACAGAGATAACACACCGGGTGTCAGATCATAAACCACAGTTTACACATATCAAATGTAAACAATGTAAAAAATGTGGTTCTCAACCTGAGGCTCGGGGACCCCCAGGGGGTCCGCAGATGACAATAAAGTGACAATTTAAGGACTTTATTTTTAAAGATATGTTTTGGGGCTTTTATGCCTTTATTGATGGGACAGTCAGACAGGAAAGGGGGGGGAGAGAGACGGGGAGTGAGTGACATGCAGCAGGTTGTCTGGATGGGGACTCGAACCCACGACACATTGTCAGGCATCAGAGCCTGTGTGGTATGCGCCTGGACCGGGAGGCCAGCGGGTGCCCACATTTTAACCCATTTAGGCCTATAATTAGAAGGATTCAAAAGACACTTATAGAATCGGGTCAAAATTCTAATGTTCACGACTTTTCAAAAATAGCAGATCTACGAGATCTGCTATTTTTCAATAGTTAAAGCATAAAATAATGATACACAAAATGTGTACCCGTTCTAAATGGGTTAATGAGTTTTAAGACCTAAAATATAAATAAATAAAAATGCGGGATAATGGATCAAAAGTATAATCAACAAACTATACAATAAAAACGCGTCAAATTGTCAAATATAATGAGAAAGAGGCAAAAGAATATCTGTTAGATCGGCTTTTATATCATAAATATGAAACCAGAAAGTTTGAGAAACCTGAGTTTACCGTATCCTACTACCAGGGGGGCAGGCGTCAGGATTTAAAATTAATCAAACATGGAACTGAAGGTTCCTATGATTGGCCGCTTAGTTGTGCTGTTCTGGCACCAGAAGCAACACGTTCTCCATAGGATTCCATTTAGTTCCCCCAAACTTTTACATTTGATTTTCTTACCTTACTAAACATAGTCATAAATACTTTATGGTTCCTGTCTCTAGTTTAAGGGCTTGTTTCAATCACCATGATATGCGTTTTGTGAAAATATGGTCCAATTGATGTTATATTTGATAATAATACAGCTGTAGGAGGGGCTTGTGATCATAGGCTTGTGATGGTTCTTCTTCATGTGCTTTATTTGGCAAGCTCAACACCACATTCTCCCAAATATCCCTGCGGTTGCATGTGACCGTTGGCAGCCAATAGCATTCGAGATGGTACCATTTCTACCAATGAACGTTGATTTCTACAATGATGGCGGCACCTGTACAAGGGCCAAAAAAAGCGTAATTTTCGCAGCATGGAAACCAATGGCTTAACACCGTCCATATTTTTGAGCGGTGGTCACACCGTCTCCTATACGTGGCCGTGTGTGTGTCCGGCCGTCCGGCCGCCCGGCCGTCCGTCCGTGTCTGTATGTAGCCTCAAGGCTGCAGTACCTTTTCTGACCACACATGTTAAGGGAGGGGCGCTGTTGTTCTCTCTCACACACACACACACACACACACACACACACACACACCACACACACACACACACACACACACACACACACACACACACACACACACACACACACACACACACACACACAGGGGGGAAGGGTGGGTCAGCATGTGTGGTCAAGTATTATTATTATTATTAACAAACTGAATGTTTTAGGGTCAAATAAATTAGAGTGTGTGAAGAAACTACAGCATTGTAAAGCACACTAACCCCGCTGCACCCACCCAGTAGTGCTGTTGCACAGCCTCCACGACCACCGCTCAGTTCACACAGGTGTGATTTTTTTACAGTCTATGTATACTAGACGTGAGACTGCAGAGACTACTGTCCTCACTCAATATTTACCTGTGGAACCGACCAGTCCGACAACATGCCACACCTCAACTGCTACAATTCCAAGCGCTTGTCAGTTCAAGTACTGTATGATTATTTTTTGGGGGGTCGTGGCCTAAAAAGGTTCAGAACCATTGCGTATTGCGTTATAGGAGGCGGCGAGGGACAAGTAGTAGCTACAGATGGGTCATCATGGCATCATGAAAGCAACAACACACCACACCCATCTCCACAGACAAGACAAGGTGTGTTTTACTGACCGGCGGTGGTAAATCAACTGAACTCAGTAGCCTGCGCACAGAAAAAGGGGGCGAGTACGTTGGGCAGTGTTGGAAAAAGTACTCAAATGTTTGACTTAAGTAAAAGTATCAATACTGCATTGTAGAAGTACTCTGTTACAAGTAAAATTCCGGAATTCAAAATGTACTTGAGTAAAAGTACGAAAGTATTGGCATCAAAATGTACTAGCTCAAAGCACCCCAAAAGTAAAAGTACAAAGTGTTTGAAAATAGTAGATCTACAATCACACGCGCGATATGACGCGTTGTGAGCCTGTAGATCGGCTATTTTCAAATAGCCAGGGTATAAAATAGGGCCAAAGTGGTTTGTGTATGTTTTATATTATACTTTATATCTGCAAAGTAACTAGTAACTAAAGTTTTCAGATAAATGTAGTGGAACAAAAGTACAATATTTGGATCTGAGATGTAGTGAGAAGTATTGGAAATTGGAAATACCCAAGTAAAGTACAAATACCTCAAAAGTGTACTTACAGTACTTAAGTAAATGTACTTAGTGTTACTTTACACCATTGATGTTGGGAATTGGGATTCCAGAAGGCCCCCACAGACAGAGTGACAGAGATGATTGCAGGGAGCCATAAAATGACCCGATGAGGTCAAAGCAGGATTTATGGATTCATAGATCCCCCTTTTAGTGACGCACTAAAACAACAGGACAGGTCTACTCATTAACCAGCTTGACGTCCAGGCCGGCCCCGCCCTGCGGGGGCAGATGTCCTTTAAAAAGGACGTCGGACGGCCAGAGGAAGCAACGACTGAGCTGACTGAACACCTACTGAGCAACCACAGCAAGCAGCAAGCCAGCGACAAAACAACGAAGAAAAACCAAACACCATGAAGACCAGCATGCTCTCTGCCATCACTGTCCTGCTCCTGGCTTTCACCTTCACTTCTGACGCTGTCCAGGTCCAAGTAAGTATAGCTGGTTCTTTTTATTATATCGTCACTGTTGGGCAGAAACCTTGAATCTTCACGTTTCAAGACGTCGTCACACATTGTAGATCGTCTGATTTCCCTTTTTTTAATCTTATTTTTTTTTTAAATAATAAAAATTATAAGGGAAACAAGGGAAAATCTGCGAACTAAATCGTTACCAAGAAATGTCTTCACCAATGTGTTTCTAAAGGTGTGTAATAATATGTACTAAAAGGTTGAAATTCAACTCCCGGGGGAAACCTCATAAAAAACTGATGAAAGTGTGTGTCCCATTAACCTTACTCCCCCCCCCCCCCCGGGAGTTGAATTTCAACTCTTTAGTAGGCCTACATATTATTACACACCTTTAGAAACACATTGGTGAAGAGGATTAGTTTGCAGATTTGTCAAATACCTGATAAAATCCCCTTATTAAAAAGAACTAGCAGTTTTTGACATACAAGTTTTCCACTCGACAACGATGGGCCTATCTTTGTAATGAAACTATATATGCTGTCCAGGTCGTAGGCTATAGTAAAGTCAAGTGGCACTCCGCTAACTGTTGGTTCAAGCCTGTAGCAGTGTAGCACTTCACCTAGTCTTGATGGGTAAAATCGTGATATTTCTAAGTTTCATTAGTTCGACTAAGGGTTAGGGTTTGGGTTAGGTTTAGGCATAATAGCATTCACCAGGTTAACATTCATCAGCGTCGGTAGGTTAGCATTCACCAGCGTCGAACTATTGTGATGTCGAACAAATGTTTCTTAAATGAATGCCCTACTTCGTCATACAAATGCAGTGTCTCACAAAAGTAGCAAAAATAGCAGATCTACAAACTCAAAGCACATATCTGCTTTTTTTTTATATCCCAAAAAGTATACAGCTTTGAACATGTGAGGTTTCCACCTGACACCAGCAATATCTTTGTAGTAATAAAACTAGACACAGTTCAGGTCCAACACTCTTCTCCCGGTGGCCTGTCTTCATGTATGACACGTATGCCTGCAGTGGTGGACATGTAACAAAGTATATTTACTTGAGTACTAGTCTATTGCGGGGGTTCCCAAACTTTTTTGAGCTCAAGGCACCCCTATACATATTTTTTTTATCCGAGGCACCCCTACATTATATTCATAATTTTCACTCCCAGCACCTTATATTTATGGCATATTTTAGTGATTATGTTGTGAGGAAAACGTTAATAGCCATTTTGGTTAGAACTGACTGAAAATAACCTTGTATCTCCAAGTTTCAAATGTGTATGTTTTTTCGCAAAGTAAAGCCCTGCTTTATCATACAAGGCCGTCGTACAAAGGTAGTGAAAACAGCAGATCTACAAGCACACAACGCCTCGCGGTGCGAGGCGTTGTGTGCTTGTAGATCAGCCGTTTTCACTAGTTTAAATCCTTTTTAAAATGATAAATGCAAAACAAAGAGTTTTGGGCATACAAGGTTTCCACCTGACAATGACGAAATGATATAAATAAGTGTCCAAATAAATGAAATGCAAATGCCCTCTGTCCCTGCCATACCTGAAGGCAGCATTCAAGAGAATTGCCTTGTCCAAACTCTCCTGAACTTGAATGCAGCATCTTATGTTGAAAGACTTGCCCTCTCTGTGTAGAAATCCATGCCATAAACATACACCACATCTCCAGTATTTACTTGATTATGCAAGCTTAGTTCAGCGTGGTATCAAGCACCGAAAACAGCCGACCTCCAAGCTCACAACGCGTCGCGTTGTGAGCTTGGAGGTCTGCTGTTTTCAATATTTTCACCAAAAGGCCCCTTTAGAAATGTCTAGTCTGGAATCACTTCACTTTTCGGGGTTGTCACCGGTCTGGAGCGGAAACCACAACACGTCATGTTGTAGTACTCAAAGGACTACAATTTGCCGAAAATATATTTTTTTAAATATTCCCCTGCGCTCAAGGACATACTTTTAGGGCCTACCTAATAAACTCCTTGATGCGTAGTTTTTGCTTTTGAAAAATGAGTTTGGTATATGCATCTTTTAGTCCAACTGTTAGCGACTGGCAAGACTACACTAGGCTACTCCAGCATTTTAGGGATTGGGGAAACAAACGGGGGGAACCAAATCAAAGCGACGCCACTTCTTCTAGTGGTTTCCGCACTTTAGGCGGAAACCAAACGGCCTGTTGTGAACGAACACCAGGCTTTTCCCCAGAAAGCCTGGTAGGCGAGGTTAAGAAATGTCAGCCCCTGCCTCTCTAACACTCTCTGCACGTCCCTGTTTCACTGAGTCTGTACCCCTCTCTCTCTCTCTCTCTCTCTCTCTCTCTCTAGGACGGTGTCTATTCATTCTCAGTAGAATCAGTCAGGAAGCTCCAGGAGTTGACCAACAGCGCTGCAGCAGAGCAGCGGAGCCCCCGGCTGCAGAGCCCCGGTGCATTGTGGGTCTGTGAGGACCCTGCCCTCCCTCTAGACTTCCTACCTCTCTGCCAGCAGCCAGAAGCTGCCATGGCTCTCTCCAGACTAGGTATTATTATTATTATTACTTCTGGTGCTAAATGACGACTAACTGTCACTCAAATAATTGTGATTAATGATTTAATTATGTTTTTGTCATTGACAATTACATTTCTGTTTGGCTTTTAAGTTGCACATGGCAGATATGACACATAACCTAAATATACAAAGAAATTACTAACATATTTGACAACTTTATAGGCCTACCAATGTCTCTGGTTCACATTGGCACATTTCCTGGGGAAATCTGCCCAGATCATCCATGTCATGCATGTCTTCTTCTTCTTCTTTTTTAGTTTTTTACTCTAAACTACACTGCAGTGCACATCATGGGATGATCACTGCTTGCCTCCTGTGAATTGTTTTATTTTAATTTTTGTTTATTTTATTTTTATTTAGTTGCTGAGTGAGGTCAGCAGACAAAGTGACATGAGATCAAGCACCGAAAATAGCTGACCTCCAAGCTCACAACGTGTCACACTGCGACGCGTTATGAGCTTTGAGGTCTGCTATTTTCGGTGTTTTCACCAAAAGGCCCTTTTAGAAATGTCAGCCCCTGCCTCTCTAACGTTCTCTGCACGTCCCTGTCTTACAGCAATGGTCCCCATGGATGTGTGTGAGATCTGCTCTTTTGCTGCCTGCACTGGCTGTTAACCTCCACCACCACCAACCACTGGCTGCTGACCTCTACTGCCACCCAGTGGTGGAAGACGTTCTCACATTTTAATATCACTACAAATACTCTGTTACAAGTAGAAAGGCCTGTGTTCAACACTTGAAGTCGAAGTACAAAAGTACTTGCATCAATATTTATTTAAAATACTAAAAGTAAGAGCAATGTACGTTTACAAATCATATTCAAACTGTTTTTTTCTCCAAAATAGCCAATCTACAACTCACCACGTGATTGTCTATTTTGGAAAAGCCAAAATATGAAATATCATATTTATACCACTGCCCGAATGCACATGGAAAGCCATCTTTGACAGAATACTTGTCAGAATCCTGTTGTTTTCTATTGCTGTGAGTTCATGTTCTGCCAGAAAGTACCTTCTAAATTATTATATTCTATTATTATATTCTCTATATATTTATATATCCTCTAAATTCTATCTAAACTGTTTTCTCTACAAACTGTTACTTGCAGAATACTAAGCACTTATCTTCAGCAGTGTCATTTATATTTGGAATTCAATTTATGAAGTGCATACTTTTACACTTTTTTTTCTTTTGTATTTTTTGAATAAAAAAATGAAAGTTTTAACTCAGTTGTGAGTGTGTTTGTGTTCATTCAAGACTCTTGGGCATTCACCAAATATTTGAATATTCGAATATCAATGTCACTATTCGACGCTGTTCACCGAAGTCGAATATTTGCTTATTTTTTTGTTTTCTCTTTAAAAAATATATAGTTTATAAAGCTTGGCTAGAAAGGAAGTCATAAAAATGAGTTGTCAATGCCCCTGGTGGATGAATTTGTTAATGCTCTATACCAGGGGTTCTCAAACCTTTTTAGGCCGTGACCCTCAAAATAAACATATTTGAACGGGGGACCCCCACACTGACAAGCGCTTGGAATTGTAGGTATTACATTTAATGTGACTCGGTTCCCCAGATAAATATTGTGAAAATAGCAGATCTACATCCAGCATGTAGATCTGCTATTTTCACAATGTTCGCCTCTTGCTTACTTAATATTTGACAGTTTGGCCTGTCCTGTCAAATATTCGAATACTTTGAGGTCGAATCATTCGAATACTAAAACTCACTATTCGTGAATGCCCTACAAGACACCATATTAATATTAGGTTATTCATCTGGGGACCCCACAGGTTGAGTTCCACTGTCCTACAACTCCCGCCTCGCACTGTGTGTGACACCTCTGTCTGTCTGTCTGTCTGTCTGTCTGTCTGTCTGTCTGTTAATGACCTCAGACGTTGTGCAGCTTGACCCGTCTGCAGGTCATCATTCACCATGACACGAGCAGGAAGTTTAAAGGTCAAATGATGACCGTTCTGCCGCTGCTGACCTGGAGGCTGTCTGTCTGTCCGTCTGTCTGTCTGTCTGTAACAAAGGAACACAGTAGCTGGACTGGGGGGGCAATTAGAGGTCAGGTGATGAGACATTACCATGTACCTTGAGCTTGTCTGAGGCCTGAGGGCACACGCACGCACACACGCACGCACGCACATAGGCCCCCGTGTTGACCCTGTGGGAAAAGCCACCCAAGACTCATGATTGCTGAAAATAGCCAATCTACTATTTATCTACTAGATCTGCTATTTTCAGCACACAACCAAGTGTAAAATCAGTCATTACGATGCCATCAAGGCCTGCCAAAATACATTTCAGTTGACTAAATCAACTGTAGATTTAGTACCCTAAAATTAGACTAAAACTAATACTTTTCAGGTGACTAAATTATGACTAATACTAAATGACATTTTATCCTAAAGACTATGACTAAAACTAAATCAAAAAGTGCTGCTTCAGTTGGGGTGGATTTGATGTGAACGTTATGCTAACAGTAGCTTCGGAAACCCAGGCTTTTCTTTTGGCAATAGGAAGAAAAAAAATCACACTCGTGTGAACTGAGCGGTGGTGTGTGTGTGTGTGTGTGTGTGTGTGTGTGTGTGTGTGTTTGTGTGTGTGTGCAACAGCGCCCCTCCCTTAACATGTGTGGTCAGAAAAGGTTACTGCAGGCTACAGACAGACAGACAGACACGGAGACAGACAGACAGACAGACAGACCCACACACACGGCCACGTATAGGAGCGTTGTGACCACCGCTCAATAAATGCCAACAGCAACACTTGGAATCTTATACCAACCATCACATTATGTATATTCTGACAGCTGCAGGAATTGAAGGAATATAGGCCTACAAACGTTTCAGGCCAAGTCCCCAATCTGTTAAGGGTCATTCCTAGTATTCGGTGCCATTTGTGTCCCATAAGCAAACATACTAATTCCAAAAAGCTTATCCTAGACTGTTAAAGCTTCTACCATAGAAATATATATATATATATATATATATATATATATATATATATATATATATATATATATACTCAGGGTGAAGTAAATATAGTATAATCACTTTGATTAGAGTGGAGTAAGCTAAAATGCCATGTCCCCAATGGCTGGCTAATACTCAAATTCAGTTACAAATATAAGCAATACTATTTCCTCTAGCCACATGACTTTGCATTTATTTTTGATAGGACAGTAAGGAGACAATATCCCATAAGAACTATAAGGAACCTTTGTTTAAATTGCCTTTTTATCAATGTTTTAGGTTGCATTACTGTTGTGGTAAAGCATAACGTGTGTGTTCACCCTGTTACGCTTAACTATAGAGGAAATGGATACATTTTCACAATTCTGAAAATATGTTGACAAATAAATAAATCTTAGTGGAAGAACTGATATTGTGGTTTCACGCCGAATGGTTTAACAAACCCATTAAATCAGGCATTGACACTAAGGCGCTGTACAGACATTTGCGTGAAACATCTTCTCCGTATCGTCTGAGAATGGCCACTGGGGGCGCCGTACTAATAATGCATTGTCAATGGAAGGTTGTTTGGTGTTTTGTCGTTGCCGTGTCTCTTGGTCAAAAGACAGGCTGTGGTTGAGCTAGAGACACGGCAACGACAAAACACCAAACAACCTTCCATTGACAATGCATTAGTACGGCGCCCCCAGTGGCCATTCTCAGACGAGAATGGCTTGCCCACCTGCCCCTGGCAGGTAAATAAAACTTTCAGGCAGGTGGAGTTTGCTTTCAGGTTGCCCGTCCGGGCAAGTGCTCATTTGAGAGGAGACGCCACCTTCTGTCTATAAACACAACACCAGATATCTGTCTAAACACCTGAACGTGGCCAGCGCGCTCTGTCTTCTGGTCTGTGGATTGTAAAATAAGAGCACTGTTTACCTTAGATGTAACGCGTCACAGCGCAACACGTTGTGAGCTTGGAGGTCTGCCATTTTCGATATTTTCACCAAAAGGCCCTTTTAGAAATGTCAGACCCTGCCTTTCTAACATTCTCTGCACATCCCTGGTTACAAATATGTTCTGGTCATTCTGGTTCTTTGGGTGTTTCTGCTAATATTATTGTACGCTCATTTTATATGTCCGTGGCAAACATTGAATTTTGAATAAAAACAGCAGATCTACAAGCACTTGTGTGCTTGTAGAAGATCGGCTGTTCTCACTAGTTTAAATCATTTTTAAAATGATAAATACAATACTGGCTTTCAAGCAGTTTCAAGGGGCACACTTGACCCTTCTCAGGGGCACACCAAAGGTCCCCAGGCACAGTGGTTGAGAAACACTGTTCTAAAAGACATTCTTGAATAGCAACAAACCTAATGGTGACAACCACCAGAAGATAATCATAGTTACAATGTCATTTATTGAGTAGGCACTTTCCATTCACACCAACAAAAACAATGAAAAAAAAAAATTATAATAACTAATCACATCATATTGTATTCAGCTTTTCTTTGTTTTTACATATGTTTGTATTTTATTTCAGGCAGCATCACAGAGACCCTGACAGTGCTACTGGTGTCTATGGTTAATGTGTAAACAACGTGGTGTCTTGAAGTTGAACCCTGTCCAAGGAGTCCCAGGGGTTCCAAATGGACCCTTACAGGTCTGCAACTCAGAGAGTGTACAAATGGAACCAAATTTGGTCCATAATAGACACAGTGTCTGTCTCTGGACAAACCCAGTTTCAACTTCAACACGCCATGTGTTTCACACACATTATGAACAGAGGTGTAGAGAGCTACTTATAGAAGTGGGGGGAGCACATTCCCCTGATTATGAACAACACCACAATCTGATCAGAAGGGCTGGACTATAACGTAGATCCATCTAATAACCATTAAGCCGATATAAGACTGGGGGCTGTATTCTCTTATGCCTTAACCTAAAGGCCTGTCCATACTGTCTCCGACCACCAAACTTTCAGAATCGGAGAGTTCCGACTTTCCGACGTGCAGCCGAAGAAAAGTTTGGTGGTCGGAGACAGTATGGACAGGCCTTAAAGGAGTAGTTCACCCCCAAAATGACTTTTTTTCTATTGATTACTCACACCATTGAGACTTCAATTCAATAATGCTTTTTTTGTATTTGTCACATTCCCAAGACAAAAAATTGATTATAGTAAATTTACCCCCATTGATCCCAGATGGGGACACAAATGCATTCGTGTCCAGATCTGGAATCAATGGAGGTACATTTATAGTAATCAAATTATTGTCTTAGGAATACAATAAAAACCAAATAATATCTCAAAAAGTCCCCCCCAAAAAGTCATTTTGGGGGTGAACTACTCCTTTAAAGTTAAAGCATAAGAGCTGGTACTTAAGACCGAATCTTTTCACTTTTCCCCCCCTCATTGGCTATGTCTCTGTCCCTTTGCATTTACTTTAGTTGTCAACACCCCCCCAACAAAAATGTCACATGCAACTCACAAACAAGACATCTCACGACACAAATGTCACACAAAGCCCCTCACAATAAGCCAAGCTGAGGGTCTGTTTGGCCAATCAGGAAGCCCTGCCGATCAGTCAGGCTGAGGTCAGTTAGGCGGCCTTATGGAATCTCTGTCTCCTCCTCATATCTGTCTGTATAATTGACTTTCTGCACGTTCCATCAAGGTCAGGTGTTGAACAATAATTGAACCTTTATCTGGTCCATTTGGTTCCGTTTTACGCTCTCAAGAGTTATAGATCAACAATAAGGGTCTATTTTGGTTAATGAGCTTTAGATTGTGGGCTGGGGGGACACGTTATTGTCACAATGCCAAAGGGCATTTGGCCAAAAAGAAGACATTTTGATTTTATCCACAGCTACTTATACTGATCAGTACTTCAAAACATTATGGCAACAATGTTACATAGAGACAGAGAGTGTTGTTGGGGTGCGGAGTCTGCAGATGTAGGAATTCAGGAATTAAATGAAATACTTAGCCCCCCAAAAAACGATTATTTATTTTACACCCCATGAAGCCTTGAATTCATGGAGGGTTTTTTTTTGTTTGTTTTTTTTACACATTCCTAAGACAATATTTGACGTTAATTGAAGTTAATAAGAAACCAGATGACAGTGAAGTGACCATTTAAGGACCTTTAACACCTTTTTAATACAAACAAAAAAAGGAAATAAAATAAAAAAGACCATTACTGCATCCAAAGTATTCAACAAACTATACAATAAAAACGATGTCAAACTTTGGTCAATGTTTGACCAATGTGAACTGTGGTCAAACATTGGTCAAATAATATGAGAAAGAATTGCGACAATAGTGGTGAAATTGGCAAATAATATAAGATTTTCTTTTTTAAATAGTCGATTTTCACAATGTCTATCTGTGGAACAGAGTCACACAAAATTGAATAACAATTCCAAGTGCTTGTCAATTAAATATGATTATTTTGGAGGGTCACGGCCTGACAAGAAATCTCCGGGAATTCAAGGCTTTGCGGTTTGAGTAATTCACAGGAAAGAAGTCAACAGTTTTTTTGGGGGTCAAGTATTCCTCTCAGCTTTGCTAGTGCTCCGGTTGTAGAGGGAATGAAAACGAGGACACAAGGCAGAATGTCGTGAACGAGTCGACGAGGGAGAAGAAGGGTGGAGGTTTTTTTTCTCTCTTTAGGTGGAGGAGGAGGAGCTCTTGTCGCTGAAGTAGGTCTGCTCCACCCTCTTGCAGAAGGACACCAGGTTGGTGTGGGTCTTGACGCGCTCGGCCAGCTCAGAGCTGGTGAGCGCCGTGGTGAGGATGGTGAAGAGGTGGCCGAACACCAGCGCGTCCAGCTCTGTGGGCCTGAGGAACAGCGTGAGAAACATTTGAACCCATTTAGGCCTGAACACATTATGACGCAATATTTTATGCTTTAAATATTGAAAAATAGCAGATATACAAGCTCACAGCGCGGCACCGAGTGCCGCGCTGCGAGCTTGTAGATCTGCTATTTTTGAAAAAGTCATGAAAATGTGTGCAAATCTTTGGATATATGTATATTCAAAGCAAACGTTTGTAACTCAAATTTCGCTTCATGGGTGGTCCCTGGAACTAAATATTTTGAGATGGGGGTCCTTTGCCAAATACATATCATTTTGGGGGTCCTTCACGTGAAAAGGTTTGAGAACTACTGTCATAGTAGTCTCAAGAACAGACTAACTGAGCTCCAGTTAAGTGAAAAGGACCTTTTTCTTTGACGATGGCTGGCCAGATTGCTGACATAGAAACATAGGTTTTTCAAAAAAACCTTGGAAGGATTCAAAAGATAGAATCGGGTCAAAATTCTAATTTTCACGATTTTTCAAAAATAGCAGATCTACAAGCTCGCAGCGCGGCACTCGGTGCCGCGCTGTGAGCTTGTATATCTGCTATTTTTCAATAGTTAAAGCATAAAACATTGCGTCATAATGAGTTCAGGCCTAAATGGGTTAAAGGGCAATTCCAGGCTAAACCATATTGGGAGAGTGTTTTTTGCAGGTCTTTCAGTCCGACTGTATCAAAAAGGCAACTGGGTTAAGCACTGTTGGTCCGACCAGTTTAACATTCACCAGTTTAACATTCAACAGGTTAGCATTCACCAGCATCGGCGGGTTAGCATTCACCAGGTTAGCATTCACTAGCGTCGGCAGGTTAGCATTTCACCAAGTTAGCATTCACCAGTGTTAGTTTTACTGAGGTTAGGGTTAGGTTTGGGTGTATCTCCATCCCTCCGACTTTCGGCACCGCCACACAGCCAATCACAAGCTTCCGCTGCCTTAACCCAGTTGCTTTTTTGCTACACTCGGACTGAAAGACCTGCTAAAAACACTCTCCCAAACCATATTAACCCCCTTAAATTGCCTTTTATCATGATTCTTCCTCTCTTGGAACTATAAAAAGAAGATTCATTAAGGAAAAAGTAACTTTGGAACCGGAAAAATGTGCGCTTTTGTCTGTGTATATTTAGCAAAATCTTCGCTATGAGGATGGGGTCTGGACGACTCGGGATATCTATGAAATGGGGCGACAATAACAGAAATCCACCAAACCAGGTAGGAAGAATCACGATAAAAGGCAAATTAAGGGGGGAATATGGTTTAGCCTGGAATTGCCCTTTAAAAAACGTTTTTTTTTTTACTGTAATTAGAGAGAAGAAAAGATGCATGTTAAAATGTTTTCATTTACTGCTTTCTATCGTTTTAGCTATTTTGAGTTAATTGGGTACAAGTGACTAAATATGTATTTTTTAGACACAATAAGCTGGTGATTTCTTTATTACTATTTAAGTCCTAACGTGTGATCTGTGAAACAGTGTGAACGTTCCCTACTTTTTGTTTTTAATTATAATTTCAAAAAGTCAAAAAGTTAAAAAAATATATATATATATATATATTTTTTTGTTCTAATTTTTGTTCTCCTGAATGAATAAGTCATTTCATGAATAAATAAAATAATCTAAGTGATTCCATAAATTATTATATTATAAAACATTTTTTAAGAGGTAGTGGAAATAGCCGATCTACAACGCGGCGCAAAGCGTTGCAAGCTTGTAGATCTGCTGTTTTTACAAGTTTGGGTCCCGGGAAAAGGTCCCCAGCTAAAAGCAGTGGCTTTTAGCTGGTCCATGTGCATTGTTTTTACAAGCTTCTTAGTATGTCTTAGTATTTAACCCATTAAGACCATTAAGACCTAAAAAACAGGTGTGGAACGTGAGCTAGTGTGGGTCAAACGGACCAAACTGATAAAAGAGTAGCTATTGTTGTTGTTGTTGTTTTTATATGGAAGGAACAGTAACATACTGTTTGTTGAAGAAATAGTGTTGTGTCCCCAGCCGCTGAGACAGAGCCTGGCAGCACTGACTGACATCTTCATAGACCTAGAACACAGCACAGTTACTGGATTATATTCATCTTCTACTCCATCAGAACACCTTCATCAATCATAGACCATACATTTTTTTGGACAGTGTTTTCATGAATGGCCTTTTTAATACATTTTGCCATTTCACATTTTGCCTACACCACGCTGCGCTGTGCCGCTGCCCGCGAGCATGTTTCTCCTCACGGAGAGGAGAGGAGGAGAGGGTGGCTGGCACAATGCAGCCCTGCCCTGAGCGGCTCAGGGCTGAGCACCTCCGCGGTGGAAATCCTGGCTGTTACTCACGTCGCAAAAAAACTTGCAAAAGTATTTAACTCCAGCACTGGAGGGATGTGTTACGTGTTGTGAACTTGTGTAGGCTACTGCATGAGAATCACGCACCACTCTGTGAGTTAGTTTCACGGGACTTTGTGCGGGTGCTCAATAAAGCCTTCCGTGTGAAAAGCTTTACTATTTACGTTGGTTTAATGTGTAACATTAAATATAGCAGCGCCAATACCACGTTACCTAACCCTACGACGATATTATAGCGTCCGATCACTGGTCATCACCAGCACACAGTAGCACTAGCAAGCTAGGTAGCTATGTTATTGTTCGTCATGTCAGACCAACGTAAACCTGTTACCCCGGTTAATACATAGGCTTCAAAATAAGAGCCAGTCGGTGGACTTCAAAACAAAATAAGAACGATTGGTACTTAAATGTAAAGTAGCCTATAAACAAGCTCGCCAACGTTGGGTTTAGCTGTGTGATGCTGTGAGCTTGTAGATCAGCTATTTTCAAATAGCAGATGTACAGGGTCAAAGTAGCTAAACTGGTTTTGCTACACAATGTTGAATACATGTGAATAATTATAGCATAATGTAGTTGCATTTTTCTTTTTCACACCAACTATAAATATTTTGAGGGCAAAAATGATAACTGATTTAATCAAAAATCGAAATATGTTTTGATTTGTTTGTTATAAGCAAATTCTCTCTCTTATTTAACTTCCCTTAATATTTCGAGGGCAAACATAATAATAAAAAATTATCAAGAAATGCTTTTTAATTAAGCAAATTAATTAATTGATTAAATTAATTAATTGATTAAGCAAAATGTTCCGGCTCGCAAGCCTATGCTCCCCCCTGGTCAAGACTTTTTCCTGCAGGAAACCCTGAATATGCATACTTTGTGTTGTGTTTTATTGTAAATCTTGACAAAATCAGAGCACACTACAGCGACACCGTCATTAACAAGTAAGCTTTAGTTTCAAGCATGCAAAAGGCAGCAGGAAGTAAAAACTAATCCAGACCGCGGACCTGACAGTCTGTGCCACAGACACTCCAACAGACACAAACCGTTCCTCTCACATTTGGAATGATGAACGCTATCCACAACTTTCCAACATCCCATCGTGTATTGCGCAGAAGGTGTGCGGCAGCTTCTGGTGGGGCAGCCGTGTGTGATCTACAAGCTCACAACGGTTGCATCTGCGACGCAACGTGAGCTTGTATCTGCTGTTAACCGGAAGTGTCCCGCAGATAATACTACAGTAAATTCTCGCGTAAACAGGTGGATAACGTGACCAGAATGGAACAAAGCCTTAATATGTGCAATTGGTAAGACTTTTGGGAAGTAAGGAAGAGACCCAATGTCTTTACAATTAGGCTGCTGTGCATAGACTAATTGGCTAGTATGAATACTAAAATGGTGTTTCTGAACAACTTTAGGCCGCTAACACAGCCTAGGCTCCGGCTGTTGGTATACATGTGTAACAGGCTGCGATTAATTGTCACTCAAATAATTGCAATTAAAGCTTTAAAGGGATATTCCACTTTCAACAGGGAAACAGCTTATGGGCTTCTCTCCACATACACACCCATTGTAACTTCAAACTCCATTTAGATTCATTAAAAACACCCATTATCTTTTCTGGTTACTCATACTACCCTCCTAATACGTGAGCCAATAACTTTTTTCATTTATTTTTAATAATTATTTGGGAAAATGGAAAAATTTGAAATACAAAAAATAATTATTACAAATAAATGAATGGATCAATGGGTGTGTATGTGGAGAGAGGGCCATAAGGTGTTTCCCTGTTGAAAGTGGAATATCCCTTTAATTGTGTTTTTATCGTTGACAATTACCATACACTTTTATTTGGCTTTTAGGCTTTGAAGTTGCACATGGTAGATATGACACATAACCTAAATGACACATAACCTAAATATACAAAGAAATTACTGACATATTTAACAACTTTATACTTAAAAAAGAACACCAACTGTGGAAATAGCCGATCTACAAGCTCACAACAGCATCACATCGCACCGCGTTGTGAGCTTGTAGCTCTGCCATTTCCACTATTTTTGAATTCTTTTGAAAATATATGAACATTATGTCAAATAATTGCGATTAGACGATTTATTATGTAATAATTGTGACAGGCCTATATAATGGTTGCTGACCTGCTCCAGGCTCTTGTTGCCCCAGCCAATAGCGTTCATCTTCTTGCGCGTCTCCCACTGCTTCTGATAGGCTAGGATGTGGTTGAGAGGCCACGAATAGGGGCTGCTGTACCGGGGACGAGAGATCTGCAGGAAATGACACACCAGTGGCGTCAGTTCAGAAAAAGCTAAGGTATGGCAACATGACACCAGTCATGTTGCCATACCTTAGCAACAGGCATGATACATTTATTTTAAGAAGTACATTTTATTTTTTCCCCACGTTTCTACGGTTTCTTGGGCTGGATATGGCAGCCTGGAATGGTTGTTCAAGTGCAGCTAAACTTGGCATGTTAGTAAACTTGCCACAATTAACAATAATGCATTGCACCTGTGCAGCTGACCTGCGGAACCTGGGAATAAACCATTTTGTCAAGATGGGGAGAATACAAGTGTGGAGAATATAATTATAATACCTTGTTAAAGTGACCATGTTGTGAAATTTTGCATTTGCAGTTATTTTTACTGTAATTTAACAACATAATAACCAGCACAGATAGACAAAGAGACATTCATGGATTTATATTTAAAAGTAACTTTTATTTTCCCCCCTGGACCCAGGGTATGGCAGCTGCAAATTGACACCCCTGTGACACACACACAAATTTGCACCTTAAGTCTAACCCCTCGTTGATACACCTGCCACTCACAATAATCCCTATTGCAGAGATTTAAATGAATCGTGAAATTGTCCAGCAAATTCACTATGCCAGTTAAACCCCATTAATACCTGGAACCACTTCAACCAAATTTATTTTATGCTTTATAACTATAAAAAGACAGCAGATATACAAGCTCAGAGCGCCGCACTATGAGCTTGCAGATCTGCTATTTTTGAAGTGTATTTCTAGGGGTCCTTGTCAACGTTTGAGAACCATGGACATAGAAACATGCGTTTTTCAAAAAAAGGATTTGTCATTTGTAGAACCGGGTCATTCAAAGACTTGTGCAAGTCGCTGTGAGCTTGTATATCTGCAACTTTTCAATAGTTAAAGCATAAAACAATGGTTAAAGTAATATTGCAGAATAATGCGGTCCAGGTGTTAAAGGGTTGATTATTGACACTGCTATGTCTGACATAATATTTATAAACACACACACACACACACACACACACACACACACACACACACACACACACACACACACACACACACACACACACACACACACACACACACACACACACACACACACACACACACACACGACAACTGTATCTAGATCAGGGGTGTTCAAAGTTGTCGGGCCAAGGACCCCTTAAGGCTCTAACACACTGCCCGGATTTTTGAGCGGATTGTGCTGTCACCGACCATTTTTGGCGCTCGGCGACAAAAACGGCCATCTGACTCGAGATCAGGCGTTGCTCGCCGATCGTGTTGCTCGCCGTGTATGAAAGACTCTGCGAGCAGGTCTGTGCGCGATTCCTGCGCTCGCCGACAGCTTCCCGAGCGTTTAGATAGACCTAATTAATAGGAGCTTTGATTGTGACTGTCACAGCGCACTAGAGCTGGGATACCCGACCGAAATCCGACGGGACCCGACAAGCCCGACAGGCTCGGGCCCGGGTCGGACGCATTTTCACAATTAATTGTCTGACGTCGATTCGGGTCGGACACAATTTTGATTTATAGAAAATAAAGTGTAAAACGATACAACTATCGTCTCTGTGTGTGCTATTTCCTTGTCTTTCTGGTGCACGTGACTACGCTCAGTGCGTTGTCTTGACAACCATGCACATGTGAGCGAACGCAACTTCAGTACAGCTGGAAGAGTCGTCGAAGAGAGAAGAACAGCGCTGAACCCGTCAACGGTGGATTCTATCCTTTTCCTCCATAACATGTAAACCATAATGGTTGGATTAATTTTAATAGTTCGATTTGTAAGCTGCTACATACAACTAGTCAATTTCATCCATGCCGCTGTGTTCGTTCGTGGACATTATGGACAATTGGACATAATTAAAAAGGCCGATGTTGAATGTAGCCTAAGCCTAAAACGGTAAGCTCATAAACCATAATGGTTGGATTAATAATAGTTTTTGGTTAAGAAAGACGGCCAAGGCCGCTGTTGTGGACTGGAGTTTGTGGACGCTGGATATTAAAAGCAGATGTTAGATTTGTGTGAATACTTTATTAACAGTTATGTAAAAGAGGATTTTAAGTGTGTGACTGCAGTCACTGACTGCAGTCAGACCAGAGTCACCAGACGCGCAGTGCACATTATAGCCTATTATTTAAAGTAGCCTACTTATGTAATTATCTAAAACACTTTCACAAGCCACAATGTGGCTTAATATTATTAAGGGTAACAAGCAGGCACGCTGCATGCACTCACTGCACATTATAACACGTTTGCTAGTGAGTGTAAATCAGTGGCTTCCTCAAAGAAAAAGAAACAAGGCGAAAAAGCGTTGAAAACATAAGGTTCGGGCCTCGGCTCGGGTCGGACGCTTTTTCATGATTAATGCTCGGACGTCGACTCGGGTCGGACAGAAAACTGACGGACACGGGTTCGGAACGGACAGAAAAAATTGGCCCGATCCCAGCTCTACAGCGCACCCCACCCGAGTGCGCTCTCTCTCTCTCTCTCTCTCTCTCTCTGTGTCAAATGGAGACGCACAGAGGGACGCACGGAGAGAGAAAGAAAGGGAGTGAGAGAGAGGGGGGGGGAGGGGGGAGACAGTAGACAGATATACGTAATATATATATACGTATAAATATATAAGACATATGTTTATTGCCGCTGTTTTAATTAGTTTTGCCGCCCGTACTGCAGCCATGTATTTAAAGGTGATACACCATGCATTTAAAAAGTATTTATGTCATATTGTTTATGTCCCAAAAACGTTTTTCAAAAGGTTTGAGGCTAAATTACCACTCCTGAATCTCATTTTTGAATGGCTCTCAGAGCCTTTTCAGCTGCAGTACCACCTTTGGCCTGAAAAAGCTTCTATCACACAAAGACCCCCTGTAGTAATTCTGAGGACCCCCTAGGGGTCCCGGACCCCCTGTTGAAGACCCTTGATCTAGATGAAATCCAGAACAGAGCAGTCAGGAGACAGAAAGACAGACAGACAGACAGACAGACAGACAGACAGACAGACAGACAGACAGACCTCAGTAGCTGTAGCGTCATCACACCATTGGATGTACAACTGTGGAGAGAAACAATGTATTCACATTAGGGCCCAATATATCCAAACCCATGTTTAGAACTAATAACTGACTCATAACCCAATTATTAAAAAGCAAGTTTTAAGAAAATATATATACTGTATATTATTTTCTTTCCTTATACTGTATATCAACACATCTACACAAAATTGTGTTTGTCGCATTCCTAAGACAAAAATGTCATTATAGTAGATTTACCCGCATTGACCCATCTGGAATCAATGGGGGTAAATTTATTATGTTATAAGGTCATCTTATATCGCGTCATATACAGTAAGAACTGTGTTCTAAACTGAGGCTACCGTACGCGAACGGAATCACGGGACTGATTTGTTCATTTTTGGAATACGGTTCTTAAAAAATGAAACGATCCAAGATTTCCCTTTGGGAATTTCATTAGAAAAAAAAGACTTCTGTGACCGGACTTGCATAGGAAATAGTAGGAAAGGGGGGTCCACGCGCATAGGGTGGATTTTTTTTTCCGCCACTTGTTTTTTCTTAATCCTTAAAGGGTATATTTTAAGATTCTGTTGGGTGCCAAGTTGAAATATCGTTCCAAGGGGTTAATTTTTAATGACTTCTTGCACCTACCATTTCACTTACTATACAGGAAACCTTCAAGTAGCATGTGATGGGTCTAACAAGGTTTTTTTTTCATGATTCTGAATCCATTGCAAGCATTTGTTTTGCACGAAAAACATTCCTTGGACTAGAAATGGACCCCACAAAACTGTGAAAAGTGATGACTCATCACTTCTCATCACAAAACCATTTTTTTGTAGCCCAAGGAATGTTTTTAGTGCAAAACAAATGCTTGCAATGGATTCAGAAGCATACAAAACCCTAATTTGACCCCTCATATGCTACTTAAAGAAGATTCTTTTGGGGGGTCTTTTTTTCCTGTATAGAAAGAATATAAAAAGTCTATCCACGAGTTTCCAACGCCCCATAGTGCATTGCGCAGACGCTGTACCGAGCTTCCGGCGCCGCAGCCGAGTGTGATTTACAAGCTCACAACGGGTTGCATCTGCGACGCGACGTGAGCTTGTATGTCTGCTGTTAAACTGGAAGTGTGGTCCAAACAGGTCCAAATAATCTCCAGTAAACTCCCGCGGAAACAGGTGGATATAAGAAAAAACAGGTGGCAAAAAAAATCCACCCTATGCACGTGGACCCCCCTTTCCTACTAGACTAATATGTGTACGTGCAGCGTGTGTGTGTGTGTGTGTGTGTGTGTGTGTGTGTGTGTGTGAGACGTGTGTGTATGTTAATGCTTACCTCAGCAGTAAGCAGCATGTTGTTGACCAGCTCCATGTAGGCTTTCATCTCTGCCCTCTGAACGTCATCTAAGCTGTCTGACAGAGAATGACCCTGCACACACACACACACACACACACACACACACACACACACACACACACACACACACACACACACACACACACACACACACACACACACACACACAGGCAAAACTGAATGTATCCTCTTTGGATCTAGTCAGAAACTTAGCCTAGTTGAGAACTTCACAATTAAAGTAGGTGACACTGTGATAGAAAGAAAAAACCACATCTGCTACCTGGGTTGCATCCTGGAGGCTAACCTATCCAGTGAAAAAATGACCACCAAGGTAATCAATAAAGTCAATCAACGAATTCGCTTCTTGCAAAGAGTTGCCCCACTGATCAATATTAAATCCCGAAAGACACTAGGAGGTGCTCTTATTGGGCCCCTCATTGATTACGGAGTCCTTGTCTGGTATCGCGACGCCCCAGCTGCCTTAAAGCTAAAGCTCCAAACAGCCCAAAACAAACTAATTAGGGTTGTGCTTGGTCTCCCTCCTCTGACCCACCTTACCGAGCATCACCACGAAAGCGTGGGGTGGCTCAAAGTAGCTGACAGAGTACAGCATCTTGCAATGGGCCTGGTGTACAAGATACACTACACCTCCAAGATTCCCATGTACCTGACAAACTACTTCTTAAAGGTCAAGGATGTTCACGATCATAACACCAGAGGCAGCTCCACTAATCATCATCAGCGTAGATTTAACACTAAACAAGGCGCTAACTCGTTCTCCTGCTATACCATCAACATGTGGAACGCCCTTCCACAAGCCCTAAAGGAGAGCAAATCCCTAGCCTCCTTCAAAATTGGTATGAAAAGTCACCTTCAGACAGCAGCTACCCGTGACTTGTAAATAGACTAAGCCCCCATGCTCCCCCCCCCCCTTTTTCTTTGTATTCTGCCTTTTGTATTTGATGTTATGCTTTTGAAACTGATATTATCCTAGATAAAGTACTATGTTCTATCCGTCTGTCTTTCAATGTTATATGAGATACTTAAAGTGTGGTTCCTGTGGAAATAAGCCTCTGCTTTCTAGGATCTCCTTTTAGTTGACCTTGTACCAGTGATTTGTACTGTCATGAAACTGTACTTTTTTCTATTGCAAACTTCTAATAAATTCTTCAATCAATCAAAAACACACGTGTTGGTTTTGACAGCAAATTTTGATTTAGTTTTAGTCATAGTCTTTTGAATAAAATCTCATTTAGTTTTAGTCATAATTTAGTCTCCTGAAAAGTTTTAGTTTGAGTCTAATTTTAGTCAACTAAATATCATGAGATTTTAGTTGACTAAATCTACAGTTGTCTTGATTTAGTCAACCAAAATCTATTTTGGCAGGCCTTGATGGCGTCGTAATGACTGATTTTACACTTGGTTGCGTGCTGAAAATGCAACACCTGAGAGCAACCAACCAGAAAATGACTTTCTCCTCCACTAGTCCCTCCCTGTTTTAGTCTAGTTTTTATTTTGTTGACAAAATTGTCAATATATTTAGTCTTAGTTTTAGTCATCACAGCTTTTATTTAGTTTTCGTCAGTGAAAAAAACGCAGTCGACACATTTTTCGTCATAGTTTTAGTCGACGAAATCAACACTGACACACACACACACACACCACAGAGATCGATTGAATTCATCCTCTTGTTCGATCAAACAAATGGAGACACTGACTGGCTGACTGAATACTGTGAACACAAGATTCTCAACAGAACAGGTAGTGCAATCAAAGGATAAGACAAAAGTTCCCAGGGGCTTGTTTGCATTGTGGTCCATAAACAGATAGATCATCGACCAGAATGCATTCATTATTGCACCCAGTGCCGCGCTGCGAGCTTGTAGATCTGCTATTTTTTTTTGAAAAATCTGGTACATTTTTGCAAATCTTTGAATATATATCTTTTAAAGCAAACTTTTGTATCTGGGGGTCCCTGGAACAACATATTTTGAGATGGGGGTCCGTGGCCAAATGCATGTAATTTGGGGGGTCCTTGCCACGAAAAATGTCAAGAGCGTATGTATGCAGCTCGCAGCCCAGCTCCATGGGCTGCACTCACACTGGAACGCACTAAGTTCAGTCAAAGTTGTTTCAAAGTTCTGTGTGTGTCAAAGTCTCTTCCAAAAAAATAATACATTTCCCACAATGCTTTGCGGAAGTGGGCGGTTCCACTTGAGGAGGAAGCAGATATGGTATTTGGCCATGTAGTTCTTTTGGAGGTGTCATCGGGTGAAGGCAGAGCACCTGCTGCTTTTTGGTGACACGTAAAATGGATTTACAAGCTTACAGCGTGCCACCATGCGACACGTTGTGAGCTTGTAGATCTGCTATTTAAAAAGGTTACTTTAGGCACTTGAAGTACATTCTAATGCCAACACTAATACTTTTACTCAATACATTTTGAATTCCAGGCTTCTACTTTTAACAAAGTATTTGTATGTTTCAGTATTGATACTTTTATTTAAGCAATGAATTTGAGTATTTTTTCCACCACTGTATAAAGCTTACATTTTATTATGAATAGCACATTCAATCAATTGCATCTGTGTAGGCATCACTGTCACCATGTATGACATGTAAAGAAATATTTGTAATATTCCTTGTTATTGTCGAATGTTCGCCCCATAGTGCATTGCGCAGACGCTGTACCGAGCTTCCGGCGCCGCAGCCGAGTGTGATTTACAAGCTCACAATGGTTGCATCTGCGACGCGAGCTTGTATGTCTGCTGTTAAACCGGAAGTGTGGTCCAAACAGGTCCAAATAATCTCCAGTAAACTCCCGCGGAAACAGGTGGATAATATTTTTCGTTCTGAAATGGAGGTTTCAGTGGAGTACAAACTACAAGTGAACACAGCTGTGTGGGATTGCATCATGGCCTTTCTGCCCTATTGGTTGGCAGTTGAACCCTGCCCTTCTGTCTCATCAAGTGCAGCTTGTCTGCCCTCTAATGTTTGCCTACAACTGTCTCTCTCTGCGTGTTGTGTGCTTGTTGGATGGTGCTCTGTGCAACCACAGGACTCTCACTAGACTTCAAACCATGTGACTTCCATCCGGAATGCATTGTGCTGTCTCTGCCCCCCGCCTCCCCCACACAACTCTCACACAACTTAGTGCCTGACTATTTGTAGGGAGCCATGGAGCTCCACGGAGCTTCGACGTTTCAGAATAAAAGCTCATCTCCATTGCCTGAATTTTTCTAAGTGTTTTTGGACTTAGAAATATTTCGTCCAGGGACCTGGTGATACCAGCCAGGAGCTCCAGGGGCAAGAGGCCGGCCCCGCTCGGCTCACGGCCGACCTAGGGGCCTCGGCCGAGGGACTCCCCGCGGACCCCCTGGAGCTCCGGGGACTTTCTCCGATTTTCTCCCTCTATTCTCCAGGCACCACTCGGCTGTTAGTTTAGGTTGCTATGCTAGCGTTTTTGATGTGATGTTCACCCACATAGCAGCTAAATCTGGATGAAAATAAACATGTGTATGGATCGAATATGGTTCTTAACTCATTAACTGCCAAAAACGTGAATCCCTTAAAAATCCCGTTGTACCACCCTGCCACGCCCGTGAATCCCGTAAATAAAAATAAAAATTTTTTTTTTTTTTTTTTTTTTTCAAAAAAATTTTTTTGGACCCCAAAAACGTTAGTAGGCATGATAGCGATCGCGAAATTGCTTGTTTAACCCCCATACAACCCCCATACAACTCAGGTAGCAGACCTCCAAGCTCACAACAGTTGTACTGTTCTCACTGCACACTGGATAGTGTGATTCAACAGTCAGCTAAACACCTTTCTTCAACCAAGACTCTGGAGACGTTGTGTGTAGTCAACAGGTTTACTGGCTTTCAAAAGGGTAAAACTACAACAAAAAACATACAAGACATTGCTTAGATTCTTGCTTCATAAAACATAAATGCATTCAGAATATGACAGCTACAATCACTACACAGGCATTATATCAAGAGCTAGATACAGTACACACACAGTGTTGGAAGGCAGCAATCATATGTTCATGTTATGCAGTAGAATTAAACAAACAATACATGTGCTAATTCACATCAAACTATCAGTTAAGATATGTCTACAAACAGTATCAAACATACCGACGATGCTCTTGCAAAGAACAAGATGTAGTAGTACACTTGGAGGACTTCTGACATGTAGATGTGCAGTGTGTTTGGTCATTAGTACACCTGATCTTGGTTGAGTTGATTACTTTGCTTAGAATGACACTGAAAATACAACTTCAAAATAAAAGCTCACAGCTCTAGCCCTGGTAAACATCAACCACTAGGGGGCTTCAAATGGAGACAAACTAACATACTCAAACCATTACTTCACATTAGAGTTACAGTACATCTGTAACAGAACACTCCCCGTCTGGCGGTATTAAGTGCCACTATTAAACACCATTAATTGCAGGGTTACTGTTTACATTAAACACAAGTACATTAGCATCTTTTCCTATTTGCCAATGGGAAGTTTTGTTTGACTGCATGCAAGTCCCTTGAAGGATCCCTTTGTCGGGATCTTGGATGTAGGGACAGCTGGTGCCTCTGTTGCAATTCCAGAGGCGGTTGTTGTTCATGCGGTACTGCTTATCCGGAGGCTTCTTCGGTGGCTTCTTGTGATGAGCATTTTTGGGGATTGCCAGGCTCCTCTGAACCGCAAGGCTGGCTACATGACAGGTGCTGGAGGGCCGATCCATAGGATAGATCATGGATGAGACCTGGTGCGGACTGTACCACTTTCCTGCTCGGTTGATTGGCAAGTTGGTTGGAGTGGCACGGGATAGCTTATTGGCTGATAACTTGGCTTGATATCTGGCATTTGAGGATGAAATCCAGATGAACTTGGAGGTCTTGACGGCTCCGGTGGCTTTACTCAGTCTTTGAGGCAGATTCTTGTTGGGGTCTTTTGTACCAATGTTGTTTGGGGGCGGGTGTCCACATGCTGTGTTGCTGCCAGAGGCCGAGGTTCCAGGAGTGCTGGCGCTGGGCATGGCTCTCTGGTGGTTACAGTGGGTGCCCTGGGGACTGACGCCCATTTCGGAGAAGTCTGGGCGCACTTCACAGTCCAGGTGAGTATCCTCGTCACTGCTGGTAGGACTCTCGCTAGAGCAAACCACAGGAGGATTTGATGACAGTGGGCCATGCCTTTCTTTAACATGGCAGACATTGGGGAAAGATTTGAAGATGGTTGGGTGTCTTTCTGGGATAAGGTGGGCTACTGCTTTAAGGTGGACATGATGGAGTGCTGCAGTAGGTGTGGTAGGTGTGGCAATCTCTGCCCTGTGGTCTGGAGTCTCGTTACACTCCAGGAGGCTTGGCAGAGCGTTCACCAACTTCCCATCTAGAGACTCATTGTGGAAGCCTGTTGCCTTCCTTCCGGTGGTCTCCATCATTCCTGAAAAGGTTTTGAGGCTGTACGGAGTACTGGAGCATTGGATTTTTGAACATGATCTGTTAACGAGGTCACCTTCATAGACCTGTGTGAAATGGGTTGTCACCTCTGTAGAGAGAATGGGATCTTGCTCCCCGCCGTACTCTGAAGAGGACTCCCCGTCATGCTGTGATGCGTATTGGCGTTGGGATGCATTGCCAGATAGAGATGCATGTGTGTTGCCATTGTTGAACATAACACCATCTTGCTTCTGATGCTGGTTTGTGTCTGAGGTAGGAAGTGGGTTCTGAAACTTATGTTGAGTGGGTGAATGAGAGGAATGCTGGTAGACATTTGCAGTAGGAGGGCAGTCTTCAGTTTTGAGGTGTGGGCCGTGTACAGAGTGAAGAGGTGCTGGCTCTGTGTTTGCCCCACCAGCCTCGTCTTGAGAGACTGGGTCTGTTTCCAGAACTACATGTCTGCGTTCGCATTCTTTGGTCTGGTTCTCAACATAGTCTATTGTTTGCTGCACAGGGTTGAGTGAAGTTGCATCTAGCTGGTGCTTCAGGCTGTGTTGCTCTTCAATTACATTAGCTGCTGCCTCTAAGGCCTCTGCCTCGACTACTGCTGCAGCGGCTCCCTTCTGAACGTTTAGCCTTTTTATTGAAGAATCAATTTCAGCTTTCCGTATTTTCAGCTCCTCTTCAGCTTTCTGTATTTTAATTTTCATCTCCTCTTGAGCGATACGCAGTCGTACCTTAGCAGCTTCTGCTTTAGCTCTGGCCTTTGCAGCGGCATAGCTTAGAGATGATCTGCTTGTAGATCTTGCCTTCGTTGACATGTTTGTAGTGAATCGTAGATAGCTGTATACTGAAGTAGCTAAGATGCACTGTCTTGTTTTACTGTACTGTTCTCACTGCACACTGGATAGTGTGATTCAACAGTCAGCTAAACACCTTTCTTCAACCAAGACTCTGGAGACGTTGTGTGTAGTCAACAGGTTTACTGGCTTTCAAAAGGGTAAAACTACAACAAAAAACATACAAGACATTGCTTAGATTCTTGCTTCATAAAACATAAATGCATTCAGAATATGACAGCTACAATCACTACACAGGCATTATATCAAGAGCTAGATACAGTACACACACAGTGTTGGAAGGCAGCAATCATATGTTCATGTTATGCAGTAGAATTAAACAAACAATACATGTGCTAATTCACATCAAACTATCAGTTAAGATATGTCTACAAACAGTATCAAACATACCGACGATGCTCTTGCAAAGAACAAGATGTAGTAGTACACTTGGAGGACTTCTGACATGTAGATGTGCAGTGTGTTTGGTCATTAGTACACCTGATCTTGGTTGAGTTGATTACTTTGCTTAGAATGACACTGAAAATACAACTTCAAAATAAAAGCTCACAGCTCTAGCCCTGGTAAACATCAACCACTAGGGGGCTTCAAATGGAGACAAACTAACATACTCAAACCATTACTTCACATTAGAGTTACAGTACATCTGTAACAGAACAACAGTGTAAAACATAATGGCTGCTATCTCATGAATGCCTGAACGGATTTCCATTCGGATTTTTTTGTTTGAAAGCTGTGAGCAATGTGGACACACGTGGTGCATTATCTAGGCATGGGTGTGCATGATCCGTGCACTATGAATTACATGGAAGTCTATGGAGACGAATGGCAGTTAAAGAGTACGAAGGTATTGTTAAATGGCAGCATATGAGTTAACATGAGACTGATCTAACACTTAACTCATTTAGTGCCACCCCTTTCACCACTAGAGGGCGCCCAGTGGCCAGAGAAAATCCCATAGAGATATGCTGGTATATGCAGAAGCCCTGCAGCCATGACTTGCCTGAACACTTTCCTTTGTGCATGACTGCATGTACAGGAAGAGGATGAAGTTAGCTTGAAGTTAGCTATTGGCTACCAAGCATTTTAGAAGCCTTATTTTCGTCAACTTAGCCATGATTAAACCTTGCACACCTCATGCATGGGAAAAAAACAGAGAAGAATGAGCTCTGAAAAATCCAATGCAATCCTGGATTGCATTGGAGTGGATTTGTGCAGTTTGTTCACAGCTTTCAAACAAAAAAATCCGATTGGAAATCCGTTCAGGCATTCTTGAGATAATCGCCCTTATGTTTTACATGTAATGTAAACAAAAATGGCTGCCCTGTATGTTAGATGGGGTTGTATGGGGGTGGAACATGCAAAATCGCGATTGAAATCATGTTCACCAGATTTGATGGGGTCCAAAAAAAAAAAAAAAAAATTCAAAAAAATTTTTTTCAAAAAAAAAAAAATTTTTTTTTTTTTTTTTTTTTTATCCCGAACTTGTTCGGGATAGGCACCCTGTGATACGATCATATATCCCGAACTAATTCGGGATAGGCACTCAATGAGTTAAGTGTTGTTTCCCTATTTTTTGGCAAAAAGAATGATGTGACTTTATAAACACACACTGGCTTCCGTTCCTGGGATGTGGCTGGTAAACAAGGAAATGTCTCTTCCTGGTGGCGGAGAAGTGTACTTTTTTCTTTAACCCATTCAGGCCGGGAACACATTTTTGTGTATGGGAGGGGCTTACAGTACATGTACAGTATGTAGCAACATATTTGTTTTTGTAGGCAAATTTTCTGATTTAGGCCTAACTATAGGTTAGACCGTTTTGTGACCGTTTTAGAAAAGCAATAAGCCACGCGAGGCTTGTGGTTACCAGGGTAGTATATACCGGCAGACGCCTCGTGTTTCCCAACGCCTCTCAGCCGGTGTATAATACCCCGGTAACCACTTGCCTCTTGTGGCTTATTGCTTTATTAACCAACCCATTTAGGCCTAAGTCCGATTTGATAAAAAGCCTTAAAGACCTATGTCCGATTTGAAAATTACCCACAGTTTTTACTCGGCCTCTGTCGAAGCTAGAAACAAAATTCCAAAACTATTTGATAGCTTACACCTTTGGCTTTCATAGAAAATGTTCAGAAAAACTTGAAATATATATTTTTTTAAAATGACTGCACTAAATGCTGTACATGTACTGTAATACACAAAAATGTGTACCGGCCTGAGGGTTAAAAGCACAAAAATGTGTACCCGTCCATAGCGGTTCAGGTCTGACGCGACACAAGGGTTCAGGCAGATGGTTTTCTCACCTACAGTCAAGATGTCTTCATGTTGACCTCATGAACCCTAGTGTCTCTGTATTCTGAGGTGAACATTACACCCTTTTACGCCACAGATTTGGTGTGAAGGGACAAAGGGAAGGAGCCTGGTACAGGGTCCAGAGGTACTTTTTAACTCTATTTGTACTGTCTCACTGTGTGTGTGTGTGTGTGTGTGTGTGTGTGTGTGTGTGTGTGTGTGTGTGTGTTACCTTAGCCTTGGTGAACTGAACGATCGGCCCCAATTCAGACACCACCTGATTCCCCACATGGACAAATGGAACCTTACCTAGAGAGACAGACAGAAAAATGAGGTTGAAGAAAGCATTTTGGATATTGCAGTTAACAGTTCTATATATTTTTTCTTTAACAAAATGACAGCGAATCCAACTTCATTTCATTGTAATTAAGATATTCGATAGGAATTTGTAATTTTTTAATGCCACATTTAGCGGTCCCTTAACTTCACATGACAACTGCTAGCCTAGCCTCGAACGTGAACGGACCGTTCTTTATTTGTGCTTCACGAAGTTGTTGTTGAACACGCTCATTCTGGCGTTCAATAGTTCATGAACGGCGCTCGTTGGCTCGTTCGTGCCGCACCCACGGTCGCCTCGTCTTATTATTCACTTTGTATGAAATCGCGCCGCATCTTGGCTTTACAGTAACTGTTTATTTAACGTCGGGCAATGTTGTGTGCGCACAGTGCATCTCCTCCTGTCCTTGTCCAACAGTAACACACTTCCAAGTAAAGGCTGACTTAAAATAAGTCAGCCTGAAAGGCTGACTTAAAATAGGGAACTTGCAGGATGTGGGATATTTAGAAACGTTTGCCTTCACAATGAAAGCTTATGATCAGCAGTAGACAATGATAGTGGGAAAGGATAACGATTCAGTGGTATTTCACATTGCAAAGGGGTGCAGGAAGAGTGTGCAGTGGGCACATATTTAAACATTGTGGGCTCCTCAATTGGATGAAATAATTTTGCCAAATAATAGCTTGCAGCAACGTATTGAAAAAAAAAGAAAGAAATTGGGAAAAATAACTAAAAATAAGTAAAATAGTTCATTTTTGGAACCATGAACTTTTAGTTAAAATATCTGAATTATGAACGATGAACTGAACTAGTTCATTTTAGAAATGGTGAACTGAACTTTGAACTAGTTCATATAGAAAGTGAACTTTCCCAACACTGCAGATGTCATAGACGTCATAAGACTTCCACACAACGAATAACTGAGTAAGCATGTTTGGGCTCTCACAGCATATCTCCATAAACAGTACAGTACATGGATCTCCATATATGGGTACCAGGGGTCTCCATATAAGGGTAACTGGTCCGATATACATCACTGGCCAGATGGCCAAGACATGGCGCGACCTCGCATTGTTGCCCTGAGGCGTCTTACTAGTATCTTTGTTTAATGATTATGAGACTGTGCAGTAGTGTTCATTATTTGCACGGGTAGAGAGTTATTTCAACCAATAAGAATAAGACTACCAGTTGTATAATATCTAGTAATTGTGACAGCCTAACGAGAAGGTGACATGTATCAGCGGTGTGTACTTGTGTTGTGTATTTTCTATAGAGTGTTTGTTACTCACCAGAAGGGGACATGTACTCAGCGTTGGCCTTGCAGGTCACCTGCACCGGTAGTGAACACATCCTCAGATAGGCCTGCAGGGGGCAGCACATACAGTAGGAGCATTATACTTCAACATAGGAGCCCAGGGCCAGGCACGTGCACACATAGACAGCAAAGGGGGCTTGAGCCCCTGCCCTTTTTATTTATCCATCTGTAAAAAGTGCCCTCTCCAGACCATGAATGCTGTTTTTACTATGGTGAAAGAAATGCAAATGCCTTCTTTCCAATGCCATACGTGAAGGCAGCATTTAAGAGAATTGCCTTGTCCAAACTCTCCTGAACTCGAATGCAGCATCTTATGTTGAAAAAATTGCCCTCTGTGTAGAAATCCATGCCATACGCAACCTCTCCAGTACTGACTTGATTATGCCTACAGTAGTTCAGTGTGGTATCAAGTACCGGAAATAGCCGACCTCCAAGCTTACAACTTGGAGGTGGTGAGCTTGGAGGTCTGCTATTTTCGATATCTGCTATTTTCGATATTTTCACCAAAAGGCCCTTTTAGACACTTCAGCCCCTGCCTCTAACTTTCTCTGCACGTCCCTGTAGGAGCCTAACTACACACACAAACACCAGTAAGACGCCCCCAGGTCAGCCATATCCATATCTGGAGTCTGTATTGGCCAGCTCCATATATGGAGATCTAGATGATCGTCCAGTCGTGTCCATGTATGGATATCCACGGTTTGATGAGGTCAGTGTCGTCATCTTCATATATGGAGATCCAGGTGATGATAGTCAGCTCCACATAAGGAGATCCGTGTGTCGTACCAACTGTCTGTCTTGGCCATATTATGGAGCGTGACATGAGGCGTGACTGACGCACGGGAGGTGAAGGTTTTCGTAGTAACTGCGACCTAGGTTATAGGCCTACACCTAAGTGTGCGCACACCCCTGCATGGGGGCTCATACACAGTAGGA